>NC_086451.1:3323544-3595987 GCF_028390025.1 Pseudophryne corroboree
TCCGCCACTAATTTGCATATCAGTCCGATGCCACCAATGCCCGCTGCCTGCCTGCTCATCATAAAAGAAATAATAATTAGTGTTTGGGAAGGGAGTGGGAGGAGGACATAAATGCAATTTTGTTGTCCAGGGCTTCCATTAACTTAATGGAGAAGGATCTGAATGGGTTAAAAAATGTAAAAAAAAAAATGCGTGCGGTTCCCCCTCCTAAGAATAACCAGCTTCGGGCTCTTTGAGCCGGTCCTGGTTGTTTAAATACTGGGGGGAAAAATGGACAGGGGTTCCCCGTATTTAGACAACCAGCACCGGGCTCTTAGTCCGGTCCTGGTTCCAAAAATAGGGGGAACAAAAGATGTAGGGGTTCCCCGTATTTTTAAAACCAGCACCGGGCTCCACTAGCCAGGGACATAATGCCACAGCCGGGGGACACATTTATGTAGGTCCCTGCGGCCGTGGCATTACCCCCCCCCCCCCAACTAGTCACCACTGGCCGGGTTTCCCTGGAGGAGTGGGGACCCCTTAATTCAAGGGGTCACCCCCCCCTCCAGGCACCCAAGGGCCAGGGGTGAAGGCCGAGGCTGTCCCCAGCACCCCTGGGCGGTGGGTGCCAGGCTGATAGCCATAAGTGTGTAAAAAAAGAATATTGTTTTTTGTTGTGGAACTACAAGGCCCAGCAAGCCTCCCCCGCATGCTGGTACTTGGAGAACCTCAAGTACCAGCATGCGGGGAAATAACTGGTCCGCTGGTACCTGTAGTTCTACAACAACAAAAATACCCAAATAAAAACACAACACACACACCGTGAAAGTAAAATTTTATTATAACACACGTACACACTCACACATACTTACCTACATCCCACGCCGGTCACGTCCACTTGTCCAGTAGAATCCAATAGGTGGTTCCTGTAAAAATGAGAGACAGATTACTTACCTACATCCCACGCCAGTCACGTCCACTTGTCCAGTAGAATCCAGTACCTGTAAAACAAGTAATGTAGACATAAAATCTTCAATCCACAGGAGGGGGGGAAAAAGAGAGAGAGAGAGAGAGAGCGAGAGACCGAGACCGAGAGACAGAGAGAGATGAGAGAGAGAGAGAGAGACCGAGACCAAGGGAGAGAGACCGTGGGTGGGATTTACTAAAGGGAAAATGCGGTAAAACACCAGTTTTACAGCATTTTCATATGTACTAACCCCCGACCGCTGCGTTTTCGCCCCATAGGGTATCGCCATCTTTTTATGGCGATACCCTATAGAAGCCTATGGGATTCTAACCGCCGCCGCCCCGCGCCGCTCACGACGACTGCCCTCCCCCCGGCATACCAGTGTGCTGCTGCTGGTGCGGCCCCCCTCCTCCTTCTCCCCCGCAGCACAGCCTTGTCTCCTTCTGGCTGCAGGGGGGAGGAGGAGGAGCCCGGGGACTTCCTGCGCACGTCACCTCCCGGGTCTGGGAGGTGACAGAGTCCCCCGCAGACATCATCGCGGGGGGCCTCCTATACCGCATTGCGATACTAATCGCATATGTTAGTACATATGCGATTAGTATTGCTGCGGTAGTTGGCGAGGGGCGGCGATGTCTGATAGTACATCCCGCCCTGAGAGAGAGGCCGAGAGAGAGAGAGACCGAGAAAGAGACCGACCTGCTGCTGCTGTGTGGATGGAGCCGGCGGGGGACAGGGTAGAGCCGCGGTGCCTGTCAGCGGGAGGGGGGGTGCCGGAGGAGGACAGGAGAGAGCCACGGTGCCTCTCAGGGGGGGAGGCCGCCGGAGGAGGACAGGGTAGAGCCGTGGTGCCTGTCAGCGGGAGGGGGGGTGCCGGAGGAGGACAGGAGAGAGCCACGGTGCCTGTCGGATGGGTGGCGGGGGGGAGGCTGCCGGAGGAAGACAGGGGAGAGCCACGGTGCCTGTCAGCGGGAGGAGGGGGGGGGGGCGGAGGAGGAGAACGGGGGAGAGCCGCGGCGCCTGTCAGCGGGAGGAGGGGGGGCCGGAGGAGGACAGGGGAGAGCTGCGGTGCCTGTCAGCAGGAGGAGGGGGCCGGAGGAGGACAGGGGAGAGCCGCAGTGCCTTGTCAGCGGGAGGGCAGGACGGAGCCGCCGCCGGAGAAGGACAGTGGCGAGGTGCCTGTGAGAGGGAGGGCAGGACGGAGCCGCCGCCAGAGAAGGACAGTGGCGAGGTGCCTGTGAGAGGGAGGGCAGGACGGAGCCGCCGCCGGAGAAGGACAGTGGCGAGGTGACTGTGAGCGGGAGGGGGGGACGGAGATGCCGGCAGAGGACAGGGCAGAGCAGCACTTACTGCAGAGCCACCGCTGCTCCCGTCCCTTCCGCCTTGCGCTGCCTGTGGGTGATTGGACTGCGGATCCAGTGCTGGATCCGCTGTCCAATCACAGGTGCCTCGCTGACATGGGGGTGTCCCTGTCAGCGAGGCACTTTTTTCAGTGCCGCTTTCGCCATGTTTTTCAATGGACTTTTACAGCCCGGTGCTAGGCTCCGCCCCCCGCTCTGTCCCTGTTCCTATTATGTATGGGAGGCACTGCTATCAGTGCCTCCCAAAGTCATTTCACTTTCTACAACAACTTGCATTACAT
The DNA here is from genome assembly GCF_028390025.1 of Pseudophryne corroboree. Lineage (NCBI taxonomy): Eukaryota > Metazoa > Chordata > Amphibia > Anura > Myobatrachidae > Pseudophryne > Pseudophryne corroboree. The sequence continues at coordinate 3,326,130 of NC_086451.1, forward strand.
AAAGAAGATACTTATGACACAGAATATGTGTCATAAGTGTCTTCTTTGTATTATTTTACTAATTAATCACAGGGGAGGCACTGCCTCCCCTGCCTCCCCTGACTGCACGTCCCTGATACTGTGTAATACCCTGTATACTTAATACCACCCATATATGCTGTGTAATACCCTGTATACCTAATACCACCCATATATATGCTGTGTAATACCCTATATACCTGTCTAATACCACCCATATATGCTGTGTAATACCCTGTATACCTAATACCACCCATATATATACTGTGTAATAACCTATATACCTAATACCACCCATATAGATACTGTGTAATACCCTGTATACCTAATACCACCCATATATGCTGTGTAATACCCTGTATACCTAATACCACCCATATATATACTGTGTAATAACCTATATACCTAATACCACCCATATATGCTGTGTAATACCCTATATACCTGTCTAATACCACCCATATATGCTGTGTAATACCCTGTATACCTAATACCACCCATATATATACTGTGTAATAACCTATATACCTAATACCACCCATATATATACTGTGTAATACCCTGTATACCTAATACCACCCATATATGCTGTGTAATACCCTGTATACCTAATACCACCCATATATATACTGTGTAATACCCTATATACCTAATACCACCCATATATGCTGTGTAATACCCTGTATACCTAATACCACCCATATATGCTGTGTAATATCCTGTATACCTATCTAATACTACCCATATATGCTGTGTAATACCCTGTATACCTAATACCACCCATATATGCTGTGTAATACCCTGTATACCTATCTAATACTACCCATATATGCTGTGTAATACCCTATATCCCTAATACCTCCCATATATGCTGTGTAATACCCTATATACCTAATACCTCCCATATATATACTGTGTAATAACCTATATACCTGTCTAATGCCACCCATATATGCTGTGTAATACCCTGTATACCTAATATCACCCATATATGCTGTGTAATACCCTGTATACCTAATATCACCCATATATGCTGTGTAATACCCTGTATACCTAATATCACCCATATATGCTGTGTAATACCCTGTATACCTAATATCACCCATATATGCTGTGTAATACCCTATATAAATGTCTAATACGTACCACCCATATATGCTGTATAATACCCTGTATACCTAATATCACCCATATATGCTGTGTAATACCCTATATACCTATCTAATACCACCCATATATGCTGTGTAATACCCTGTATACCTAATACCACCCATATATGCTGTGTAATACCCTATATACCTAACTAATACCACCCATATATGCTGTGTAATACCCTATATACCTGTCTAATACCACCCATATATGCTGTGTAATACCCTATATACCTATCTAATACCACCCATATATGCTGTGTAATACCCTATATCCCTAATACCTCCCATATATGCTGTGTAATACCCTATATACCTAATACCTCCCATATATATACTGTGTAATAACCTATATACCTGTCTAATGCCACCCATATATGCTGTGTAATACCCTATATAAATGTCTAATACCACCTATGTATGCTGTGTAATACCCTGTATACCTAATATCATCCATATATGCTGTGCAATACCCTATATACCTATCTAATACCACCCATATATGCTGTGTAATACCCTGTATACCTAATACCACCCATATATGCTGTGTAATACCCTATATACCTATCTAATACCACCCATATATGCTGTGTAATACCCTATATACCTGTCTAATACCAACCATATATGCTGTGTAATACCCTATATACCTATCTAATACCACCCATATATGCTGTGTAATACCCTATATCCCTAATACCTCCCATATATGCTGTGTAATACCCTATATACCTAATACCTCCCATATATATACTGTGTAATAACCTATATACCTGTCTAATGCCACCCATATATGCTGTGTAATACCCTATATAAATGTCTAATACCACCCATATACATACTGTGTAATACCCTGTATACCTAATACCACCCATATATGCTGTGTAATACCCTATATACCTGTCTAATACCACCCATATATGCTGTGTAAAATCCTATATACCTATCTAATACCACCCATATATGCTGTGTAATACCCTATATCCCTAATACCTCCCATATATATACTGTGTAATAACCTATATACCTGTCTAATGCCACTCATATATGCTGTGTAATACCCTATATAAATGTCTAATACCACCCATATATATATATATATATATATATATATATATATATACTGTGTAATACCCTGTATACCTAATACCACCCTTATATGCGGTGTAATACCCTATATACCTGTGTAATACCACCCATATATGCTGTTGAATACCCTGTATACCTAATACCACCCATATATGCTGTGTAATACCCTATATACCTGTCTAATACCACCCATATATGCTGTGTAATACCCTGTATACCTAATATCACCCATATATATACTGTGTAATACCCTATATACCTGTCTAATACCACCCATATATGCTGTGTAATACCCTATATACCTGTCTAATACCACCCATATATGCTGTGTAATACCCTATATACCTGTCTAATACCACCCATATGATAATGTCGATATTATCTTAAACCATAAAGCTATACCTCTAGATACACTTTTACCTGAATACACGCGCTACGCACTTTGTACGCTATTTGCATACAGAGTCCCGTACGTGGTACGTAGTTGGCGTACACACGCCGCGCTGAGTGTACAGAGTACGCACAGCGCGCGCACCCACAATTGATAACCTTTAAACCTTATTAGTAATACAATGTAATAATATGGTTACACTTTAAACCTTTATGCAGCAAAGCACTGCAATGATGTTATACCTTAAACCTTAAGTAGCGCTGACGGTATAAAGTACCCGCAGTGCGTACACCTTATCAATACTTATAAACCTTATACAGTTAAAATACGCTTTAAACCCTAGCAGGGAAATGAGGACACAACACCGATATGTAGTTGAACCACAGGGTTCTAAGGCCACAGTGCATTATTTCAAAAGGTAAAACAGTACAAATCATACACTACAGGCTAACAAGATAAATCTACAAAATAATAATGGCTACAGTCAATGTACATACGTGAGAATGTTCGCAAGCACTTCCCGGTCCCGGTCCTCCGCTAATCAGGTTGAAAGCGTTAAGAGTCTGTGATAGTGACCTGGCCTGCAGCTCGCTATTTATTCAGTAGATCAAAACATAATACAATAGACACTGTGTGCTCTTCTTCCATTGGTTCGGGGGTGGGACATGTCCTGTGCACCGGGGACCATTGGTCAGTTCAAGAAGTGGGCGATGGCTAGGACTTGAGATGTGGTTTCTGTATTTTACATCTGAGTTCCCGTCCCATGATCAGTTAAACCCATCACATTAATCATAAATCTGGTATTATTAATAAGTTAATGAGGTAATATTTAATAATGTTCTTATTCCCACCAGATTAATGTTTACGTGTCTCTGAACAATATGATCCCACACATGATATGATTATCTATTTCAATCTTCAAGATATACATATATCCACATATTCATATATATATATATATATATACACACACGTACACACATACTCCTGCTATTACAATTTGTTAGGAATTATATATTTATTCATTCATATATCTATATATATATATATATATATATATATATATATATATATATATATATATGAACACCTACATTTCCATGGGTTTTAGATTAGGAATGTTAATATCTTAAATTTCTATCTGTCTGGTCTTGTTGTGGTTAGCTATTGTTTCTGATTTTCTAAACAGAAACGGTTCCTGGGTATTGTCACTTCGTTTGTTTTTACTTTCAGGTGAGACAATGACAATTCAGTACTCATTGTTTTAAATAGAAACTTGGCTATTTTAGTAAACAAAGGTGTATGCCTTCTTTATAGAATTTCAAAGCTTAGTGTAAATAAGGCCATTGTATTTTAGTCTCTGGGAGTTTTAATTTATGTGTGACTGATTTTCATGCTATTTAAAGGTTAACGCAGACAGTGTGGGATTTATACAATATATATATATTAGATTTATGATATGTCTTTGTGGCTTTTCCATGAGAGTACAAACTCCACTGTAATTACTCATACCACGCTAAAACCGCGCAGGACCGTGGGTGCGACCACACGCAATTTGCGAATATGTGCACACATGGCGGAACAAGTGCATGCGCAGCGGGCATGTGTGTGTGGTTTGTACGTGATGTGTGTACTGGAATATTTTTTGACTTTGACAGTCTACCCTTTGGCAGTCAACAATAACTGCCACTATCTAATCACTAAACAGAAAAATATCAATACAATATCTACAGAAGTTTGGGTAATCGGGAGAGAGGGGTAGGTAGGAAATGTATGACCTAGTGGGATAGTAAAAAGCATGTATGTATGAATCCATGTCTGAGGGGCATGTATCATCGTGCCGTATATGTTCTAGATAAGCTTCGAGGTATTGCGAAGTATACATTAAATCCTTCTTATCCCGTATTAAGGGTCTGTAAGTGGGCCAACAAACACTACCGAGCTCTTTTCGGCTTCTTGTTCCAACAAATGGGGTGCACATTTAGTTGATGATACATGGAGGGGGAACATATGTGAATGCTAATATGTGGATATCACCTATCGACTATGTGTGTCACTACCTGAAGGTTGTAGAGATGAAGATAAGAAACATATCAAAAATACATTCACATAACATTTGCGTAATCATTCTTGGGTGTTGATTGAAGTCTTCTCCCGGATGGGTGTATTTTTGCTGAAACACAGGAAAAACGGGTGAAAGAAACGGGCCGTGGAATTCCTTTGCAATCCTTATCACAACATCATTTCTATAGATGGATCATAAATTAAATCTGCTGCTGTAACAATGCCCCTGCTCCTTAAACTCATCACTTTTGTACTGCGCTTGCGCCTCGTTAAAATTCGAACACACCTAAATATCAAGCCAATAATTATGACGACTCCCAGGATACAAAGGAGAAACTTTCCTACACTCATAATAACATTTTGAGCCCATTTTCCTAAACCTGAGAACCAATTGCGTGGGTTCAACCATGAGACCCAGCCGGTCAGTTCATTACTCACAGCAGTCAGGGTAAGGTTGTGTCTCCTCCGGAACTCCCACTTCAACTGCAAGATATCGTCCATCTTTTGATCAATAATCTCCGTTGGGTCGTCAGTGCTGTTTGTAATATACGTACAGCACTTCACACCATACTGAGTTGCCAATGTGACACAGTACCCACCTGTCACGGCTGTGATATAATTGAGGACCATCCTGTGCTGGATCAGTTCCGTTTTGTAAGCTTGCAACTCCCTTCCCGTATACCTGAAGTTGTCATCATACATCTCGGTGATATTATCTATCAGGTTCGCTAGCGCGTGAATATACCTATAATTTATAATTCCTTTGGCAGTACGGGTGATGTCTAATGCGAGAAGGAATTGAATCCCGGTGGATTCGTGGATCAAATCAGAGGCTACATGCTCTGTCCTATCTATAATGTGTCTCTTAACGATGTGTTCATAATGAGTATGAGTATAAGGAGCTTGAGCACTGCGGTGAACGTCTTTCATCTTATCATGGGTTATGGTCATGACCTCTGGCAACACTCTTCCAATGTAACACAATCCCTCTGAGTTTGGGGCAAGCCACTTATACGCCTTCCTCCCACATATGAAATATGCATCATCGGAAGGAACATATGGGACAGAATATGACATTACCATATTGCAAACTTTCCAAGTGAAAAATCCTATCCCTAACTCTCTCATCTGTTCAGTACACGTATCAGGCTGTATGATATGCGCACAATACCCTGGTGATACTTCTCCAACCCGCATGGTCTTACTTCCTTGAGTATACCTGTACCGAAAATACCTTCCACTGTCGGCTATTTGGCGTATAAGTTCAGAGTCTATGGGTATCCTATCAGCTCATGGTTTGGTTATTCCATGTCACCTCCCAATTTCCCGGCTTTCGGGAATTGGAAATGTTAAAACACACTAAGGATCTATCCACATGGTATTGGTGGAGCTTCAAACTAGGGGGCCTAGAAATATTAAATTTCTTGTCCACCGGTCTCCCACCCCGTAATTCGAGTACCTCATCTATTGCTAAAGGGTACGGTACTAGTCCTGACTTTCTATGACCTTGAGGTACTTGTGAGCACACCCAACATTCTGTTTTGTTTAAAACCTTACCCACTAGTGAGTGATAATCACTCAATGGATGACGGTCCATGTTGATATTAAGGCTGGACTGACATCTCTGGATGCACCCGTCCTCAACTATGTTTTCACAATTTCTACAAATGCAATTTTCCTCAGCCAATAACCCTTCACAGTGCCTCCTAATTCCCTGACTACCAGATCGTTTTCTGATACTCGCCTTTGCTCGAGTGATGTGTTGCTCTTGGAATTCTACAAATCCCTCCTCGCCATCAGAACCCATTTCAGATCCTTTCTCGACCTCTCTGGGACTCTCACCGAAATAGACTGCTCTGGTCAACAATAGGGTCAACAGGAAAACCCGGAACGCAGTCTCTTGGGGTAAGTCCATCTTGTTAAGGGGAGAGAAAGGGAACAAGAAGGGGGAGGAAAGGAGGGTAATGGGAGATGGAGAAAATAATAAAGAGGAAAAAGAAAAACTGGTGCGACAACCGCCTCTGGTCTTGTTGTTCTCCGTGCTCAGGTGCCGTGACAATAGTCCTGCCTCTCAACCTTCCCGGAACAGACACTCCAGCGATACGATGTTCTCTCCGAGTCAGCGACCTTTCTATAGGGAACATGAATCTTGCATTACAATGTGTTTAACTGTTGTGTATTATCAGTTGTGTGAATTAAACCATCCGTGGAAAGTGAAAAAGAGAGAGAAAATAATAAAAAGAAAATTTGTCAGATTTGCGTTCACCATCAGGCTGTCACATCATCATGTCTATCGGTATCTATGCACAGTCTCCCTTCACCAGTATTTCCACTCTTCACCCTTTGTGCATGGCGAGGCACAGTGATGCTGGTGCGATATACTGGGTTTGGGCAGACCTCTGAAAAGACCGAGTAGACATGTGACGTTTGAGCTGTAATCCTGTTGGTGAACGTCAGAGATGAAGAGGAAACTTTGAAGACAAATCACAGAGTTTAGTAACAAAGAAATTTTACAAAGTTTGACATCTGGATTGGGCACTACGGGGAATGATTCCCTAATCAGGCTGTTCCCTTAAAAAAAATTCTATGTGTGTTATATCTCTACTGGGACTATCCCAGCCATCAATCCAGTGTCTTGTCCATTCTAAGTTCATAGGGAACCCGGTATCTTTGAGATAATTTCCTCTACCTGTGATGGACATGCTTCTAAAACAGTGAAATGCAACATTAGTCTTCGTGGGTATTTTAACATATTTTTTGCTTCCTGGGTGGGAGCACTCTATATGTATACCATCTCTAACAAAACTCCTGTTAAATTACTTAGAGGTCACTTCTGCTAGAGAGAGAGAAGCAGAAGTTTAGAGGCCTCCTCCTAATTTCCGTAAGTTCTGTCAAAAGGGTAAAGTTGCATTTATTCTGTTCTTCCCATTAACCGAATCTGTGTTTTTCTATACTGCTCGTGATTCCTTACTATATGTCCCTTGATCCCGTCTATGTGTTTAATAACGTGGCTTATTTATTCTGTCTAGGGGTCTATATTGGCTATGTGCTCTACTACTCCTACAATTTCTAGCAAAATGTCCTTCATTTTTACAAATGCAACATATTATCGGTCTTTTGTTACTACTAGGGTTTTGGGGTTTGGGCTGATGAGACTTTGGTGTAAGAGCCTGTATACTTTCAATCCTCAGCCTCTCCTCTTGCAGTTTTCTACGCCTAGCAATATTCCTATGGTGTTCAATTGCGCACTCTCTAAGGCAAGCTACTGTGACCCCTCTCCAACCAGGCAAAGAGGTTTGTACTCTGTCCCTCACTGTCTGATCGAGTCCGTCCATTAGCACAGACACAGCCACTTCTCTGTATTTTTCATCGTTCCCTGCATCTAATACCCCCATGTATCTGTCCATTTCCTCCTGTCACAACTGAGGGCCTGAGCTGACGGGAGGCAGCCTCAGTTGTAGGGGCTGAGATGTACCGGAACCTGGGAGGTTGTATCAGACCCCTGGACATGTAAGTAACATGAATAATAACTGCCCGAAGGCGTGACCACGACAACTTGGATAAAAGTCAATGATGTTTATTATGACAACTCCGCAATACAGCAGCAGTAAAAGAAAACGTAAAAGTCAGCAAAGAATAAATACAGTTCCTGGGTACTACAGGATGGCAGGAGCCACAGGGCACTGGTAGTGTGAGATAGTTCTTATGATCTTCTAGGTGGAAAGTCCTTACCAGGCCCGACTGTAGCAATGGAGATAACCCAGGATTGTGCCAGCTGGTGTTACAGGAAAAGCTGGGTTGCTGAAGGTAAAACAGCTGCTGTGGATACTGGCTGGAACCAGACTGTTGTTAGCACGGAGTGGATACTGGCTGGAACCAGTTAAATAATAAATGAACTTGGGAGCGATGAAATATGAACTGAAATGTAGAACTTGAGAGCGGAGAAATAATAATACCGGTGGAGAGTGGTAAAGTGTAGAAAGGACACCGGCCCTTTAAGGGAAGCTGTACTCTGCTGGAAGCTGAGCTGGAAGCAGGTAATGTTGTAGCTGGAAACAGATGAATCCACAATGGATTGGAGAGTCAGGCTACACCGCAGGTGGAATGCTGGTGCGGGTCTCTATGGTGGAAGTCTTGAGACAGGAGCTGGAACCTGGAAGACAATCACAGGAGAGAGACAAACAGGAACTAGGTTTGACAACCAAAGCACTGACGCCTTCCTTGCTCAGGCACAGTGTATTTATACCTGCAGCAAGGAAGGGATTGGCTAGGCAATTATGCAGATTATCAATACTGACAACAGATTGGTGGAAATGATCAGCTGACAGAATCCAAGATGGCTGCGCCCATGCAGACACTTGGAGGGAAGTTTGGTTTGTAATCCATGTGGTAATGAAAACAGTAATGGCGGCGCCGGCCACCGGAGACAGGAGGCGCCGGGCTGACAGATGCACATCCAACCACGCGGACACAGCGGAGGCCGCGGCTGACGTAATCGCCACTCAGACACTCTGCATGCGGAAGTTCAGGGACGGCGGCGGAGGCCGCGGGAGACGCCATGCCAGGTGTAATATGGCGTTTACTGTGACAGCGTCCCAGAGTGACAGGAGAGGATACAGGAATGTACACATCAGGATAACAGATGGGATCCGGTCCTGGAGCGCTGAGCCAGCCTTAGGAGGCATCTGATGGGTAAGAAATGGCGTCCAGATACCCGGATCGTGACAGCACCCCCCCCTTTAGGAGTGGCCCCAGGACACTTCTTTGGCTTTTGAGGAAACTTGGAATGGAATCTCCGGACCAAGGCAGGAGCATGGACATCAGAAGCATTGGTCCACGAACGTTCCTCAGGACCATAACCCTTCCAGTCAATAAGATATTGTAGTTGACCGTAACGGTGACGTGAGTCCAGGATCTTGGCCACTTCATACTCAACGCCTCGTTGAGTTTGGACTTTCGGAGTTGGAGGAAGTGAGGAATGAAACCGATTCAAGATCAGCGGTTTCAACAGGGAAACATGGAATGTCCTGGGTATTTTTAAGAAGGGAGGCAACTGGAGTCTGTAAGCAACAGGATTGATGACTTGTTCAATCTTGAAAGGACCGATATAGCGAGGTGCAAACTTCATACTGGGAACTCTTAACCTCAAATTCTTCGTGGATAACCATACCCGATCACCCACCTTGAGAGCAGGAACTGCTCGACGCTTCTTATCCGCAAACTTCTTGTACCTGAACGATGCCTTGAGCAGAGCTGATCGTACGCTCTTCCAGATATTGGCAAACTGATGCAAGGTGATATCCACTGCGGGAACAGAAGTTGCTGGAAGCGGTTGGAACTCAGGGACTTTAGGGTGGAATCCAAAGTTAGTGAAGAATGGTGTTGAAGCAGATGAAGAATGATACTGGTTGTTATGACAGAACTCGGCCCAGGGAAGTAATTGAACCCAGTCATCTTGAGAGGAGGACACATAGATGCGGAGGAAGGCCTCCAAGTCCTGATTCACCCTCTCGGTTTGACCATTGGTCTGAGGATGGTAAGCCGTGGAAAACTTTAGCTTGACTTGGAGGACTTGACATAAACTTCGCCAGAATTTGGCTGTGAATTGAACTCCTCGATCTGAGATAATTTCTTCAGGAAGACCGTGGAGTCGGAAGATCTCTTGTATGAATACTTGAGCCAACTTGGAAGCTGACGGAAGACCGGTGAGAGGAATGAAGTGTGCCATCTTGGTGAACCGGTCAACTACCACCCAGATGGTATTGAACTTGTTGCACATGGGTAAGTCTGTAATGAAATCCATCGACAAGTGGGTCCATGGTCGACGGGGAACGGATAGTGGAACCAGTTGCCCCGCAGGCGACTGGCGGGATACTTTATGTTGGGCACACTTTGGGCAAGATGCAATAAACTCCAAGACGTCCTTTTTCAGAGTTGGCCACCAATAGGACCTAGAGATAAACTCCAGGGTTTTTTGGGTACCTGTATGTCCGGCAAAACGGGAAGCATGGGCCCAATGCATGAGCTTCTTCCTTAGCATCGGCTTCACAAAATTTTTCCCTGATGGGGGCGTAGAGTCCATCCCTACCGTGGAGAATGCCAACGGATTTATAATAGGATGCTTGTCTGAAGACTCTGACTCATTTTCTTGCTCCCATGAGCGGGAAAGGGCATCGGCCTTGCGATTCTGAGAGCCCGGACAGAACTGGAGTTTAAAGTCGAACCTGGAAAAGAAAAGTGCCCATCTGGCCTGACGAGGGTTGAGACATTGTGCGCCCTTCAGGTATAAAAGGTTCTTGTGGTCTGTAAGTATGGTGATTGAATGAGAAGCTCCCTCCAACAGATACCTCCACTCTTCTAGAGCGAGCTTGATGGCTAGCAACTCCTGGTCGCCAATGGCATAGTTGCGCTCAGCTGGGGAGAACTTCCGGGAGAAGAAACTGCAAGGGTGTAAATGGCCATCTTTAGCCCTCTGAGATAACACCGCTCCTACTCCAACGGAGGAGGCATCCACCTCTAAGATGAAAGGAGAGTCGATGTCAGGCTGTTTCAGAACAGGCGCAGAGATGAACCTTTGTTTTAAAAGATGAAATGCTTGCATGGCTTCTTCAGACCACTTGGACGGGTTAGCACCCTTCTTAGTGAAAGCAGTAATAGGCGCCACAATGGTGGAAAAGTCTCGTATAAACTTTCGGTAATAGTTGGCGAACCCTAAGAACCTCTGGACCCCTTTGAGGGTTAAGGGTACCGGCCAATTTTGGATTGCTTGTAGTTTCTCAGGATCCATCTCTAGTCCGGAACCGGACACAATGTACCCTAGAAACGGAATGGACTTGACTTCAAAGACGCATTTTTCTAATTTGCAATAGAGATGATTGACACGGAGACGGGACAGAACCTCTTTAACCCAAAAACGATGTTCCTCTAAATCGTTGGCAAAAATGAGGATATCGTCTAGATAGACCACGACATGACGGTATAGAATGTCTCTGAAGATCTCATTGACAAAATGCTGGAAGACAGCTGGAGCATTGCTCAATCCGAAGGGCATGACGAGGTACTCATAATGTCCGTCACGGGTGTTAAAGGCGGTCTTCCACTCGTCACCCTCACGGATCCGGATGAGATTGTATGCACCTCGCAAGTCCAGCTTTGTAAAGATGGTAGCTCCGCTAACTCTGTCAAAGAGCTCAGTAATCAGGGGTAAAGGATAACGGTTCTTGATGGTAATGTCGTTCAAACCTCTGTAGTCGATGCACGGCCGCAGACCACCATCTTTCTTTTTTACAAAAAAGAAGCCTGCGCCGGCTGGAGAAGAAGAAGGTCGAATGAACCCCTTTGCTAGGTTCTCTTTAATATATTCCTCCATAGAATGCGTCTCAGGCAGAGACAACGGATAAGTTCGGCCTCGAGGTGGAACCTTCCCTGGAACGAGATCAATCGGACAGTCCCATTCTCTATGAGGAGGAAGGATATCAGCAGAAGCTTTACTGAACACATCCGTGAAATCTTGATAGGGAGGAGGTGGAACATCAGACGACCTGGGGGAGGAAGAACAGACAGGCAATACTTTAAACAAACATGTCTCAGCACAGGAGGAACCCCATGCCAGGATTTGCGTAGTCGTCCAATCAATTGTAGGATTGTGAAGACGGAGCCATGGAAGGCCCAGGACCACAGGATGTGTGGCTCTTGGAATCACTAAAAAAGAAATAAGTTCGGAATGAAGAACTCCCACTCTAAGACGAACTGGTAGAGTCCTTAAAGAAATAACTGCATCAAAAATTTTGCTGCCATCCACGGCAGTTAAAGAAATGGACGAAGGAAGTCTCTCGGTGGGTAGGGACCACCGTTTAACATAGGCTTCGGTAATAAAGTTCCCAGCTGCTCCGGAATCAAGGAGGGCAATGACGTTCCGATAACGTTGAGCAACTTGAAGCGAGACTGGGAGATTACAATCTTGAGGAGATGGAGAGGAGATCATTACTCCTAGCCGGCCCTCTCCTTGGCGAGCTAGGATTTGGAGTTTCCCGGACGTTTGGGACAGGCATTAATGGTGTGAGACGGAGCTGCACAATAGAGACAGAGAAACTCGGAGAGACGTCTTCGGCGCTCAGCAGGAGTTAAACGGGAACGGCCAAGTTGCATGGGCTCATCTTTAGATGGTGACAGTTGACGAGGAGGAGGAGCAGAAGATTTTGGAGCAGATGATCTTCCATGCTCAGTTGCTCTCTCTCTGAAACGTAAATCAACTTTCGTGCAGAGTGAGATTAGCTCATCTAACTTAGAAGGTAAGTCTCTGGTAGCTAACTCATCTTTAATACGCTCAGATAAGCCATGCCAGAATGCAGCATACAGGGCCTCGTCGTTCCATGCCAGTTCGGATGCCAGGATCTGGAACTGTATCAGATATTGTCCTACAGTACGTGACCCCTGGCGTAAATGGAGAATCTCGGATGAAGCTGAGGTTACCCGGCCTGGCTCGTCGAAGATGCGCCTGAATGTTGACACGAAGGCAGTGTAGGAAGATAGCAGGGTGTCGGACCTCTCCCATAACGGTGATGCCCAATCAAGGGCTGAGCCACTGAGAAGAGAAATAATGTAGGCAATTTTTGTACGGTCACTGGGAAAATTGCCAGGTTGTAGCTCAAACTGAATCTCACACTGGTTGAGAAATCCCCTGCAGAATCTTGGAGATCCGTCAAATTTTGCTGGCGTTGGAAGATGAAGACGTGGAGCAGAAATGGGTAAGGTGGGTGGGGTTATAGCTGGAGTCACTGTGGTTGACGCACCAGACGCGCCTGATCCACGGAGAGTTGTCTGAATCCCATCCAGCCGAGTAGAGAGATCCTGGAGACAGCGGATGATGTGGCCCTGTGCAGCCTCCTGATGTTCTAGTCGGGCTGCCAGTTCTTGCATCGGCCTGTCCGCTTGATCCTGGTCTCCGGCTGGATTCATTAGGTCAGTGCTTACTGTCACAACTGAGGGCCTGAGCTGACGGGAGGCAGCCTCAGTTGTAGGGGCTGAGATGTACCGGAACCTGGGAGGTTGTATCAGACCCCTGGACATGTAAGTAACATGAATAATAACTGCCCGAAGGCGTGACCACGACAACTTGGATAAAAGTCAATGATGTTTATTATGACAACTCCGCAACACAGCAGCAGTAAAAGAAAACGTAAAAGTCAGCAAAGAATAAATACAGTTCCTGGGTACTACAGGATGGCAGGAGCCACAGGGCACTGGTAGTGTGAGATAGTTCTTATGATCTTCTAGATGGAAAGTCCTTACCAGGCCCGACTGTAGCAATGGAGATAACCCAGGATTGTGCCAGCTGGTGTTCCAGGAAAAGCTGGGTTGCTGAAGATAAAACAGCTGCTGTGGATACTGGCTGGAACCAGACTGTTGTTAGCACGGAGTGGATACTGGCTGGAACCAGTTAAATAATAAATGAACTTGGGAGCGATGAAATATGAACTGAAATGTAGAACTTGAGAGCGGAGAAATAATAATACCGGTGGAGAGTGGTAAAGTGTAGAAAGGACACCGGCCCTTTAAGGGAAGCTGTACTCTGCTGGAAGCTGAGCTGGAAGCAGGTAATGTTGTAGCTGGAAACAGATGAATCCACAATGGATTGGAGAGTCAGGCTACACCGCAGGTGGAATGCTGGTGCGGGTCTCTATGGTGGAAGTCTTGAGACAGGAGCTGGAACCTGGAAGACAATCACAGGAGAGAGACAAACAGGAACTAGGTTTGACAACCAAAGCACTGACGCCTTCCTTGCTCAGGCACAGTGTATTTATACCTGCAGCAAGGAAGGGATTGGCTAGGCAATTATGCAGATTATCAATACTGACAACAGATTGGTGGAAATGATCAGCTGACAGAACCCAAGATGGCTGCGCCCATGCAGACACTTGGAGGGAAGTTTGGTTTGTAATCCATGTGGTAATGAAAACAGTAATGGCGGCGCCGGCCACCGGAGACAGGAGGCGCCAGGCTGACAGATGCACATCCAACCACGCGGACACAGCGGAGGCCGCGGCTGACGTAATCGCCACTCAGACACTCTGCATGCGGAAGTTCAGGGACGGCGGAGGAGGCCGCGGGAGACGCCATGCCAGGTGTAATATGGCGTTTACTGTGACAGCGTCCCAGAGTGACAGGAGAGGATACAGGAATGTACACATCAGGATAACAGATGGGATCCGGTCCTGGAGCGCTGAGCCAGCCTTAGGAGGCATCTGATGGGTAAGAAATGGCGTCCAGATACCCGGATCGTGACACCTCCAGTGCTCGGTGGAAATAGTCAGATGCCATTTAATTTTCCCTCTGTTTTATGGAGAAAATTCTTCTCCACTCAGTGGGAAAACACAACTCTAATTGCCTATTAATTCGTTTTATATTTTCCTGATTGTTTCTGTCAGTCATAGGAATATCTGACTCTAATCTACAATCAGTGATACATTTTTGGGTGTCAATATTAGGGGGTAGGCATGCTTTCAAAAATGTCTGCCAATGTTGGTTTGTTGGTTCATACACATTACCCAGATCTCTGATAAATTTCTGACATCTTGCTAAATGCTTCCGAGGGTTGGGGAATTCTGAAATGATTGATCGCAGCTCATCTCTGGGCCACGGGCAATACATTGCATTATTCTCGGTGAGGACTACTCCCTGACTATCGGTTCCCCCATTGGGAGTTACTATTTCCAAGACAGGGTGTAATCCTACCATTCCGTTCCTAATCTGTTTACTGTGTGGTGTTGTTTCTGTGCAATGAACTGTCTCATACTTACCGGTAGCTGTGACCTCACCCGTTCTTTCATTGGGGAATACTGTTACTGCTCTACCTGGTTGGACAGGTCCCACCTGAGTTTCCTGCAACATGACTGCTTGGAGGAGAGCTGTGATTTGGCTGAATCCTTCATCTCCCTGTGACCTAAAACCTTGGAGAGACTTCAAAACAGGATACATTTTGCAAAAGTTAGGGTTAATACATTGCTCTTTCATATTACTATCATTTACAGATGTATCATTGACTGTAGCCTTCTGTTCCCCTTCGACCTGTGTCGACAATGGTGTGTTTGTGCTCTCATTCCCGCTAGGTTTGGAACCGATTGCATATGTTAATATGTTTGGGATTTTATCAGACATATCCTAACCCTTAAATTCTGCAATACCTCTGGTTCAAAACTACCTATCCCAGGAAATTATGCTTTATCCCCCACAGTCATTCGTGTCCATTCATCACAAAAGGTCTCAGTGTGGGGACCATACTTCCCCCACATTACTAACCGAGCTGATCCCCTGGGTCTCAATTCTGCTGTCTGAACCCTGACTGAGGAACGTCCTTGTTTGTGCACTTGGCTCCCATTGTGGACCTTTTTAACACGGGAAAACTTCCTAAAATGCACCAAACACAGTAGTCTACCGGTGGAAGTCCTCAAAGTTCTTCCACTAACTTCTTCTGCTCCGAATATCACGGATCCGCCTTTTTTTTTAGCAGACACGTGTAGCCGTTGCAGGCCCTACTTCGGCCTATATCCCCTGGGCCTTTAGGTACCCAGTGAATATCTGCCTCTGGAGGGACCAGCAAAAACTCCCTAAACCTTTACTTTACACAAATCACACTTGCATGTGCTTTACACAACGCGTATGATGACGAGATTTACACACAAATATGCAAAACTTCGTATCACGTTGCGCCACGTATTGCCCACACAACCATGCGGTCCAATCGTACCGCTTATAGACACTTGCTATCTATAAGTGGTAGGATCACTGGAGTCTTCACACTGTGCTCCAAAACAGCCGGAGTGTAATACCACGAAAACTTTATCACACTCCATTGCACGTATTCACCTAGACCGTGCTCACCACGTATTCACGTAGACCATGGGTCTTCAACCTGCGGCCCTCCAGCTGCTGTGGAACTACACATCCCAGCATGCCCTGCCTCAGTTTTAGCATACCTTGATAGCAAAACTGTGGCATGGCATGCTGGGATGTGTAGTTTCACAGCAGCTGGAGGGCCACAGGTTGAAGACCCATGACGTAGACCGTGTTCACCAAGTTTCACCAAGTTTCACCGAGTTCACCAAGTTCACCAAGCGGGGTTCAATACATTCACACCTTATTCAGCCCACACTAACACTCTATAGTTTTCTGATCAGAAAAATATATTTTCCTGTTAACTGATAGCTTTCCCCAGAAGTAATACAGTAGAGAAGGTTTTATTTAAACTAAATCTTGGACACTGAACAATTTGTGCTATTGGCTGCCTGTAAAGGTGGGTTTTTTTCACTGCTAGGAAAAAGCAGTTGCACAGGTTAATTTGCATTTCAATGGCTATCTTATAGCAAGCAGAGTTAACTGAATCTTAGAGAAAAAAAAACTTTTTTTTTAATATCTGTGTGTACTTCTTACATCAAGTATTCATCTTACTATTAACTTTCATTACGCCCCATCTGAAACTATTTGTAATTGACTATGGCATGGGTTAAATAAATGCATTGGTAACTCATAAATGGTGATTTCTTTTTGACCAAGGAGGGCTGATTATTCCGGGCAGTGAAAATCAGCCATTTAGAAAAATGACCTCCCCAACATGGTAGCTGCTCCTCCCCTTTCCACATCCATGAGGGTTACACAAAATGGTGGACAAGCCATGTGGTTAGTGGAGGACAGACCATGCGGCTTCCTTTGTCACAAAGAAATCACACACCATGCAAGCCCCTGAAGTTATTTTAGGCCTGAGTTAAAAAAAAAAAACACTATATCAAGGCTTTTGCAGCAACTTATAAATGTACTTTTACCCTACATAACAGATAAGCAATCCAATCTGAATCAAACACAATATGACTCATTTGAACCTTGTTTTGCAACAATATGATCAGATATGCAGAGTACAGGTGTATGCTTGTATTGTGTGCGCATTTGGCGCCAAACAGAAATTCACAGACTTTTTAAATAGCTTTGCTTATTCACTTTACGGGTCCCACCAGCATCCCTACAAACCATGCAGAGCAGACGCCATCTAATCAGCATACAAATAGGGTTTCCAGTGTATCCTGCGACCTGGAAAGGGTTCACGTAGGGTACCTGTCCGCCCTTTTGCTGATAGATAAAGTCTGTTGTAACCTGCTAGGCTGCGGGTATGAGGAAAAACCGGATGATGCTCCCAATTGATAATGTCGATATTATCTTAAACCATAAAGCTATACCTCTAGATACACTTTTACCTGAATACACGCGCTACGCACTTTGTACGCTATTTGTACCTTTATGCAGCAAAGCACTGCAATGATGTTATACCTTAAACCTTAAGTAGCGCTGACGGTATAAAGTACCCGCAGTGCGTACACCTTATCAATACTTATAAACCTTATACAGTTAAAATACGCTTTAAACCCTAGCAGGGAAATGAGGACACAACACCGATATGTAGTTGAACCACAGGGTTCTAAGGCCACAGTGGATTATTTCAAAAGGTAAAACAGTACAAATTATACACTACAGGCTAACAAGATAAATCTACAAAAGAATAATGGCTACAGTCAATGTACATACGTGAGAATGTTCGCAAGCGCTTCCCGGTCCCGGTCCTTCGCTAATCAGGTTGAAAGCGTTAAGAGTCTGTGATAGTGACCTGGCCTGCAGCTCAATCTTTATTCAGTAGATCAAAACATAATACAATAGACACTGTGTGCTCTTCTTCCATTGGTTAGGGGGTGGGACATGTCCTGTGCACCGGGGACCATTGGTCAGTTCAAGAAGTGGGCGATGGCTAGGACTTGAGATGTGGTTTCTGTATTTTACATCTGAGTTCCCGCCCCATGATCAGTTAAACCCATCACATTAATCATAAATCTGGTATTATTAATAACTTAATGAGGTAATATTTTATAATGTTCTTATTCCCACCAGATTAATGTTTACGTGTCTCTGGACAATATGATCCCACACATGATATGATTATCTATTTCAATCTTCAAGATATACATATATCCACATATGCATATATATATATATATATATATATATACATATATATACACGTACACACATACTCCTGCTATTACAATTTGTTAGGAATTATATATTCATTCATATATATATATATATATATATATATATATATATATATATATATATATGAACACCTTCATTTCCATGGGTTTTGGACTAGGAATGATAATATCTTAAATTTCTATCTGTCTGGTCTTGTTGTGGTTAGCTATTGTTTCTGATTTTCTAAGCAGAATCGGTTCCTGGGTATTGTCACTTCGTTTGTTTTTACTTTCAGGTGAGACAATGACAATTCAGTACTCATTGTTTTAAATAGAAACTTGGCTATTTTAGTAAACAAAGGTGTATGCCTTCTTTATAGAATTTCAAAACTTAGTGTAAATAAGGCCATTGTATTTTAGTCTCTGGGAGTTTTAATTTATGTGTGACTGATTTTCATGCTATTTAAAGGTTAACGCAGACAGTGTGGGATTTATACAATATATATATATATATTAGATTTATGATATGTCTTTGTGGCTTTTCCATGAGAGTACAAACTCCACTGTAATTACTCATACCACGCTCAAACCGCGCAGGACCGTGGGTGCGACCACACACAATTTGCGAATATGTGCACGCATGGCGGAACAAGTGCATGCGCAGCGGGCATGTGTGTGTGGTTTGTACGTGATGTGTGTACTGGAATATTTTTCGACTTTGACACATATATGCTGTGTAATACCCTGTATACCTAATATCACCCATATATAAACTGTGTAATACCCTGTATACCTAATACCACCCATGTATATACTGTGTAATACCCTGTATACCTAATATCACCCATATTTACTGTGAAATACCCTGTATACCTAATACCACCCATATATACTGTGTAGTACCCTATATACCTATCTAATACCACACTTATATGCTGTGTAGTACCCTATATACCTGTCTAATACCATCCATATATGCTGTGTAATACCCTATATATCTATCTAATACTACCCATATATACTGTGTAATAACCTATATATCTATCTAATACAGGGGTTCTCAAACTCGGTCCTCAGGACCCCACACAGTGCATGTTTTGCAGGTAACCCAGCAAGTGCACAGGTGTATTAATTACTCACTGACACGTTTTAAAAGGTCCACAGGTGGAGCTAATTATTTCACTTGTGATTCTGTGAGGAGACCTGCAAAACATGCACTGTGTGGGGTCCTGAGGACCGAGTTTGAGAACCTGTGATCTAATACCACACTTATATACTGTGTAGTACCCTATATACCTGTCTAATACCACCCATATATGCTGTGTAATACTGTGACAGGACGGTCCCGTACGAAAGCACTCGGCGCTTTCGTGTCCCGTCTCCTGCGCACAGATTGGAAGGTTAGGTCACATGAGGCCTGACCACATAGGGGATTCCCGCTTACCATCAGTAACCGCCTGTTACTAACTCCACCCACTGCGCTGTGGGTGGATTTATGCTGCCACCACCAAACTCCTAACCTGCCGTGGCGTTTGGAACCACGGTTCTGCTCTGTATGTGCCGACGAACTGCCTTTCCACACCTGTGTGGTGTTGACGAATCCCCACTAGCCACTTGCTAGGCCTCTACCGGTAGCTGGCGGAAGGCGGAACTTGGAGACGTTAGGTGCTTCCCTGGACAGCCGGAGGACGGGGCTATGGTTGGTCCCAAGATGAAGCAATCTTCTTGAGGCAATGATGTTTTATTTGCTCAATAGTTCTAAAGAGAACTCTTCCCTATTGCTAGGGGCAACAGCATACAGCAAGATGTTCCAGCAGAATAAGATGGTACAACTACAATCTGGAGGCACGCAGGCCTCCTTTTCATGTCAATTTTCCACACAGTACCACAGGGGGGTAAGCCCTCCCTGTCTTCTCCAACCAATCAGGTTATTTTACAAAATACCAATAAATAAATTACATTTCAAAAGGAGATAAGTGCAATAAAACAATATCCTCCTTCCTGTCACCCAGACAACGTTTGGTATCAGATTAACATTCACTATTGATAAATTTATCACATAGCTTCAAAATACAAATGTTTCTGTCTCATTCACATCTCCAGGCAAACCCAGTGTTTGAGATTACAACAGGAAAGGCTACAATACAAACAAACAGTCTTCCTTCCTGCATCTGCCATTTAGGGTTCGTATATCAATTAAATCAGGTACATGAAACAGGTCCCAAGCCCATAGACCCCGTGATTAGCATCTTTACACATCAAAAGGTTTTGTCATTCACACCTCTCTGCTAGGACAGGGCCATTAGCATGCCACTTCCTACTGACAGGAGATGATTATTCAGACATCTATAGTAAGTGCATTTTAAAACCAACACAGCTTACACATTCCTTCTAAGTGCTGGCATTTGCATTAAATATAACATTGGTGAAAACACAGTAGTAAATATATTTTTAAATACCCGGTGCCTAGCACCCACACTACATTTAACGATGGCGTTTAGCACCAGTGCACAGTTTAAAAGTGGCACCAAGCGCCCATTGTCCTTGAATATGGCGCCGGTCACTGAGCGTTAACTCCTTCAGTGCCGTCCTGCCATTGTCCACGTGGGCTGGGGTCTCTCCGGCCACACTCCTCCCCCCCCATTCAAGCGGGTCAACCAGGGACCCATGTCCCAACGATTTGGTCCCTGGTCCCGCAGTCCTTAATGGGGTTGAAGGTGACGCTACCTGGGGGCGTAGGCTCCGGCCTACACAGTTCATCCATAGTGCAGTGGGCCTCTCTTCGTGGGTGCACAATGTTCAAATAGTCCACCTGAAGTCCAAGTTCAAGGCTCCACCACAAAAGTCTGTCCAATTTCCCCAAGGTAGGTTGCAGCCACCTAACAGGTTGGTGGTAAGTCACCACGGTGGGGGGCCAGTTACACACAAGTGCCACCCACGGTGTCCCAATTGTGGCATACCCCACCTCCCACAATAGCAGTATAATGCTCAAACAGGCCACAGGGTGCTCCTGCCCATATGGCTCTTTCTGGCTCGGTACTACTCCCAGTCCGTGCAGTGGCGCAGTAGTTCGTAACACACAGTCCTGGTCAAGAATGTGCGCCATCAGCACTGGAGCGGGTACCCGAGCCTCCTTCAATGACTGGAATGCCAACTCGCAAGCGGGTGCAAAGTCCACTGACTTGGGAATGCCCTTCCTAGCCATCTCTGTCAAGGGGTTCACTACAGGACTAAAGTCAATGACAACGTGTCCGTAGGGCCTTACAGGTTCTAAGGTCAGTACCGGTCTGGGTGATGTGGGTCGGGGACAGCCTCTGGTTGCCTCCACCCCCTCTGGTTTGGGCCTACCCCTGTCTCCTCCCACATGGTGCCCAAGGCACTGCACCTCCGTCATACCTATCTGGCAACTGTCTGCCCGAACTGTCAGACCTGCCCTCCAATCCTCTTCTGTCGACCTATGACTCGGGAAACCTACCCGGTCACCTAGGCCTACTCTTCCCTCCTCGTCCGTTACCTGTGCCACAGTGATGGCGGCCAGACCACCAGCCTCTGGATCCTGTGTGGCATCCACTACAGGGAGGCTGCGTGTCTTCCCCGATCTACTGAGCACAGGCAAGGGACCTGCTATGTCCACAGCAACTTGCTGCAAGGGTTCTCCTATGGGCAGAGGCCCAGAGACAACACAACCGCTCGAGTGCCCCAGCTACCAACGCATGGCACCAGCCTTACAGTTGGTCTGGGCGTCATCCGACATTCCAGACCAGGGTAAGCTCTGTGTCAGGCACTTCAGGGTACGGTCTGTCTCCGGGTTACTGTCCAAAGGGGTTTCGCTGGCAACCGACACCGGTTGCGCAGGAACGTTCCCTGGGGGGACCAGTTGGACACATTCCCTATCTGGTCTATCCCCTCCCACTTTCCTGTCTACCCTGTACCTTAACCCTTCCCGCCAGGTCAAACTTCCTGCCCCAACCCTGTCAAGGCCGCTGCCAGAGTGGTGCCTCATGCCTTTCGGGGATGGGTCAGAGAGTTGAGCCTCCCTAAACTCCTGCCTGTGGCCCTCAATCTCTCCTAAATTGGGACACTCTACAGGGGGATCTAGGTGGGGACTACTAGGGTCAGTCTGGTAGGAGTCAGTCATGGAAAAGTCAGTGTGGTTTCTCATACTCACCGCCGGAGTTGGCAAACCACTTGGGTCAGGAGCATCATTGGGCACCCCCACAGGATCAAATGAGCTGGAACCAAAATCCTCTGCGTTGCTAGGGGACGTAGGCATACCAGAGGCAAAAGGCATGCGGGGTCGATGTGCCGATCTAGCCGCTGTAATCTCTTCCTCTGGGCTGGTTGATGCTGTGGTTGGCTGTGCTGGCAGTTGTCTAGCAGCTGTAGTCTTTTCCTCTGGGCTGGGCTGTGCTGGAGTAGCTGATGTCAACGGTGGTTGTGGAACTTGACTCCGGGGAATAGCGCCAACAAACGTAGTGACGATCCCACCACCCAGATCATTTACTAGGACCACATCAGTTGGGAGACCATCCATGACGGCAACTTCTCGCAACTGTGGTCCAGCTCCCCAGTCCAGGTAGACTCTTGCCATGGGAACCGCTTTCTCCATTCCATCTGCCAGGGTGATCTTGGCAGTGCGACCCTGCAATACTGCAGCAGGATCTATAAGGTGGGGGCTCACCACAGTGATTGAGGCCCCAGAGTCTCTTAGGCCTTCTCCCTGCAGGGGTCCCATGTGGACCGGCTGCAGGTGCCTCCACATATTGTGTAGGGGCTGTTTGGCTATGCAGGTGACTCTCTCCGCAGAGTGCACCTGTCTCTCGCCACACTCCATCGGACTGACTGGAGGGGGAACAGTCTCTGTAGGCTCATCTCCTCTCGTCAAACAAGCAAGCCGGGCTCCAGCACTCGGATTTGTGGCACGAGTCTGGGGTGCTTGGGATGTAGGACAGTTTATCCTCAGATGTCCGATTTTCCCACAGCCGTAGCACTTCTTCTCCAGTCGTGGCACCGATGATCTCTGATCAGTTGCAGGGACGCTGCGGTGCGGTTGCTGGCCAAGAGCACCCGGGTTGGAAGATGCTTGTCTTTGGGGGTGATGAGTTGAAGAGGGGTGTTCCCCTGGTGGTACAGTCTTTTGGAGCTGGCTGCTGGCTGGGCGCTTCTGCCCCCCGTGGCCGAATTGCCACATATTTGTCGGCTAATTGGGCAGCCATTTTTAAGCTGGGTGGCTCCCGATCTAGCACCCACTCCTTCACTTCTGGGGCGCACCTGCGGTAGAACTGCTCCCTGCAGATCAGGTCTATCAGTGCGTCCCATGTAGTGGCTTCAGAATCCTTCACCCACTTCACCACATACTGCCGCAGCTGGGTGGCGAACTGCCCATGGGTGCTGCTAGGATTCTTGGGCAAGTCTCTGAACTTCTTCCTGTAAGACTCTGGAGTGATGAAGAATCGCTGGAGGAGGGCCCGTGAGACCTCGTCGTAGTCCCCACAGTCCTCCTTGGCCACTCCTCGATAGGCCTCCAAGGCCTCTCCATGCAGAGTGGGCACAAGGTGTCTCACCCACTCCGACTTGGGTAAATCGTGTAGTTTACAAGTCCTTTCAAAAACTTGTAAATGTCCATCAATGTCCCCATTACTGTCTGCAAACTTGGCAAACTGAATGCGTCCCGATCTGTGTACAACAGCTGACAACGGCTCCCGGGTTACCACGGCCTGTGGTGCCCGCTCATCACGCCACATCTGGATGATGATCAAGCGCTCTTACTCCGTTGCCCTTTCCCCCAATTCCGCTAGCCGATCTGCTAGGGTATCCGGGCCGCCCCCCCTGGGACGTTGGGATCCTGGCCCTGCTAGGGATTGCTGGGAAACATTGCTACTGTGAGAGAGGGCGGGGCTTGTGGGTCTCACCGGTTCCTTACGAAGGTCCACTGTTGGGCCGTCCTCTGCGATGCTGATGCCGTCAGTGCTTTCCACCTCCGCCCGATGGGACTCCTCCACGCTCATGAGCGCCGCCTTCATGACGCTTCTGGACGCGTTGAAAGGGATATCCACACCCTTCTCCTGGCACACGATCTCCAGATCATCCTTGGACATTCCGCTGAATTCCGCCACCTTGTGCGTTCTCCTGCGCTGCAGTTACTCCTCTCCTGAGTAACTCGGCTTCTCCAATTAGGTGACCGAAAAGCCGCCTGGGATTATCCCACCGCTATGCCACCAATTTCTGTGACAGAACGGTCCCGTACGAAAGCACTCGCCGCTTTCACGTCCCGTCTCCTGCGCACAGATTGAAAGGTTAGGTCACACGAGGCCTGACCACATAGGGGATTCCCGCTTACCGTCAGTATCCGCCTGTTACTGACTCCACCCACTGCGCTGTGGGCGGGTTTATGCTGCCACCACCAAACTCCTAACCTGCCGTGGCGTTTGGACCCACGGTTCTGCTCTGTATGTGCCGACGCACTGCCTTACCACACCTGTGTGGTGTTGACGAATCCCCACTAGCCACTTGCTAGGCCTCTACCGGTAGCTGGCGGAAGGCGGAACTTGGAGACGTTAGGTGCTTCCCTGGACAGCCGGAGGACGGGGCTATGGTTGGCATAACCCTGTAGGTCACAAGATGAAGCAATCTTCTTGAGGCAATGATGTTTTATTTGCTCAATAGTTCTAAAGAGAACTCTTCCCTATTGCTAGGGGCAACAGCATACAGCAAGATGTTCCAGTAGAATAAGATGGTACAACTACAATCTGGAGGCACACAGGCCTCCTTTTTATATCAATTTTCCACACAGTACTACAGGGGGGTAAGCCCTCCCTGTCTTCTCCAACCAATCAGGTTATTTTACAAAATACCAATAAATAAATTACATTTCAAAAGGAGATAAGTGCAATAAAACAATATCCTCCTTCCTGTCACCCAGACAACGTTTGGTATCAGATTAACATTCACTATTGATAAATTTATCACATAGCTTCAAAATACAAATGTTTCTGTCTCATTCACATCTCCAGGCAAACCCAGTATTTGAGATTACAACAGGAAAGGCTACAATACAAACAAACAGTCTTCCTTCCTGCATCTGCCATTTAGGGTTCGTATATCAATTAAATCAGGTACATGAAACAGGTCCCAAGCCCATAGACCCCGTGATAAGCATCTTTACACATCAAAAGGTTTTGTCATTCACACCTCTCTGCTAGGACAGGGCCATTAGCATGCCACTTCCTACTGACAGGAGATGATTATTCAGACATCTATAGTAAGTGCATTTTAAAACCAACACAGCTTACACATTCCTTCTAAGTGCTGGTATTTGCATTAAATATAACATTGGTGAAAACACAGTAGTAAATATATTTTTAAATACCCGGTGCCTAGCACCCACACTACATTTAAAGATGGCGTTTAGCACCAGTGCACAGTTTAAAAGTGGCGCCAAGCGCCCATTGTCCTTGAATATGGCGCCGGTCACTGAGGGTTAACCCCTTCAGTGCCGCGCCGCCATTGTCCACATGGGCTGGGGTCTCTCCGGCCACAAATACCCTATGTACCTGTCTAATACCACCCATATATACTGTGCAATACCTTATATACCTAATACCACCCACATATGCTGTGTAATAATCTGTATAACTATCTGATACCATCCATATATACTGTGCCATACCCTATATACCTATCTAATACCACCCATATATACTGTGTAATACCCTGTATACCTAATACCACCCACATATGCTGTGTAATACTCTGTATAACTATCTGATACATCCATATATACTGTGCCATACCCTATATACCTATCTAATACCACCCATATATATTGTACCACCCATATATACTGTGTAATACCCTGTATACCTAATACCACCCATATATATTATGTAATACCCTATATACCTAATGCCACACATGTATACTGTGTAATACCCTATATACCTGTCTAATACTACCCATATATACTGTGTAATACCCTATATACCTAATACCACCCACATATGCTGTGTAATACTCTGTATACCTGTCTAATGCCACCCATATATGCTGTGTAATACCATATATACCTATCTAATACCACCCATATATGCTATGTAATACCCTATATACTATCTAATACTATCCATATACTGTGTAATACCCTATATACCTATCTGATACCATCCATATATACTGTGCCATACCCTATATACCTAATACCACCCATATATACTGTGTAATACCCTATATACCTGTCTAATACCACACATATGTACTGTGTAATACCCTATATACCTGTCTAATACCACACATATGTACTGTGTAATACCCTATATACCTATCTAATACCACCCATATATGCTGTGTAATACCCTATATACCTATCTAATACCACCCATATATGCTGTGTTATACCCTATATACCTATCTAATACCACACATGTACTGTGTACTACCCTATATACCTGTCTAATGCCACCCATATACACTGTGTAATACCATATATACCTGTCTAATACCACCCATATATGCTGTGTAATACCCTATATACCTAATGCCACCCATATATATATATATATATATATATATATACTGTGTAATACCCTATATACCTAATACCACCCATTTATATATATATATATACACACACACACACACACACACACACACACACACACACACAGTGCAATACCCTATATACCTGTCTAATACCACACATATATGATGTGTAATACCCTATATACCTGTCTAATACCACCCATATATGCTGTGTAATACTCTATATACCTGTCTAATGCCACCCATATACACTGTGTAATACCATATATACCTGTCTAATACCACCCATATATGCTGTGTAATACCCTATATACCTAATGCCACCCATATATATATATATATATACATACATACATACATACATACACTATGTAATACCCTATATACCTAATACCACCCATATATATATATATATATATATATATATATATATATATATATATATATATACATACTGTGTAATCCCCTATATAACTGTCTAATGCCACCCATATACACTGTCTAATACCATATATACCTGTCTAATGCCACCCATATATACTGTGTAATACCCTATATACCTGTCTAATACCACCCATATATGCTGTGTAATACCCTATGTACCTGTCTAATGCCACCCATATATGCTGTGCAATACACTATGTACCTAATACCACCCATATATACTGTGTAATGCCCTATATACCTAATACCACCCATATATGCTGTGTATTACCCTATATACCTAATATAACCCATATATGCTGTGTAATACCCTATATACCTGTCTAATGCCACCCATATATACTGTGTAATACCCTATATACCTGTCTAATACCACCCATATATGCTGTGTAATACCCTATGTACCTGTCTAATGCCACCCATATATGCTGTGTAATACCCTATGTACCTAATACCACCCTTATATATACTATGTAATACCTAATGCCACCCATATATACTGTGTAATACCCTATATACCTAATATCACCCATATATATATATATATATATATATATATATATATATACATACTGTGTAATACCCTATATACCTAATGCCACCCATATATGCTGTGTATTACCCTATATATTTAATACAACCCATATATTCTGTGTAATACCCAATATACCTAATACCACCCTTATATATACTGTGTAATACCCTATATGGGTTCACTATGGTATGCCGGCGGTCGGGTTCCCGGGTGACCAGCATACCGGTGCCGGGAGGCCGACCGCCGACTGTGTGGCAAGCGCAAATGAGCCCTTTGCGGGCTCGCTACGCTACGGGCACGGTGGTGCGCTATGCGCGCCACGCTATTTTATTCTCCATCCAGGGGGGTCGTGGACCCCCACGAGGGAGAATAAGTGTCGGTATCCCGGCTGTCGGGATTTCGGCGCCGGTATACTGTGCGTCGGGATCATGTCTGTCGGCATCTAAAGACCACCCCCTATATACCTAATGCCACCCATATATACTGTGTAATACCCTATATACCTAATACCACCCATATATATACATATACTGTGTAATACCCTATATACCTAATGCTACCCATATATGCTGTGTAATACCCTGTATACCTAATACCACCCAGCTATACTGTGTAATACCCTATATACCTAATACCTACCATATGTACTGTGTAATACCCTGTATACCTAATACCTCCCATATATGCTGTGTAATACCCTATATGCCTATCTAATACCAGCCATATATGCTGTGTAATACCCTATATACCTAACTAATACCAGCCATATATGCTGTGTAATTCCCTGTATACCTAATACCACCCATATATACTGTGTAATACCCTATATACCTATCTAATACCATCCATATATACTGTGTAATACCCTATATACCTATCTAATACCACCCATATATACTGTGTAATACCCTATATACCTATCTAATACCACCCATATATACTGTGTAATACCCTATATACCTGTCTAATACCACACATACAAGCTGTTTAATACCCTATATACCTATCTAATACCACCCATATATGCTATGTAATACTCTATATACCTATCTAATACCACCCATATATACTGTGTCATACCCTATATACCTAATGCCACCCATATATACTGTGTAATACCCTATATACTATCTAATACCACCCATATATGCTATGTAATACTCTATATACCTATCTAATACCACCCATATATACTGTGTCATATCCTATATACCTAATGCCACCCATATATACTGTGTAATACCCTATATACCTATCTAATACCACCCATATATAATGTATCATACCCTATATACCTAATGCCACCCATATATACTGTGTAATACCCTATATACCTACCTAATACCACCCATATATGCTGTGTAATATCCTATGTACCTGTCTAATACTACCCATATATGCTGTGTAATACCCTGTATACCTAATACCACCCATATATACTGTGTAATACCCTATATACCTAATACCACCCATATATGCTGTGTAATACCCTATATACCTATCTAATACCACCCATATATACTGTGTAATACCCTATATACATAATACCAATCATATATGCTGTGTAATACCCTGTATACCTAATACCACCCATATATATACTGTGTAGTACCCTATATACCTACCTAATACCACCCATATATGCTGTGTAATATCCTATGTACCTGTCTAATACCACCCATATATATATATATATATATATATATATATATACACTGTGTAATACCCTATATACATAATACCAATCATATATGCTGTGTAATACCCTGTATACCTAATACCACCCATATATATACTTTGTAGTACCCTATATACCTGCCTAATACCACCCATATATGCTGTGTAATATCCTATGTACCTGTCTAATACCACCCATATGTATACTGTGTAATACCCTATATACATAATACCAATCATATATGCTGTGTAATACCCTGTATACCTAATACCACCCATATATATACTGTGTAGTACCCTATATACCTACCTAATACCACCCATATATATATATATATATATATATATATATATACACTGTGTAATACCCTATATACCTACCTAATACCACCCATATATGCTGTGTAGTACCCTATATACCTACCTAATACCACCCATATATACTGTGTAATACCCTATATACCTGTCTAATACCACCCATATATGCTGTGTAATACCCTATATACATATCTAATACCACCCATATATGCTATGTAATACTCTATATACCTATCTAATACCACCCATATATACTGTGATATACCCTATATACCTAATGTCACCCATATATACTGTGTAATACCCTATATACCTATCTAATACCACCCATATATGCTGTGTAATACCTTATATACCTAATACCACCCATATATACTGTGTAGTACCCTATATACCTACCTAATACCACCCATATATGCTGTGTAATATCCTATGTACCTGTCTAATACCACCCATATATGCTGTGTAATACCCTGTATACCTAATACCAATCATATATGCTGTGTAATACCCTGTATACCTAATACCACCCATATATATACTGTGTAGTACCCTATATACCTACCTAATACCACCCATATATGCTGTGTAATATCCTATGTACCTGTCCAATACCACCCATATATATACTGTGTAATACCCTATATACATAATACCAATCATATATGCTGTGTAATACCCTATATACCTATGGCCAGAGAGACACCCCAGCCCACGTGGACAATGGAGGCCGCGGCACTGAAGGGGATATCCCTCAGTGCCCAGCGCCATCTTCAGGGACACTGGGCGCTCGGTGCCAATTTTAAATGTCATGGGCACTAGGCGCCTTGTGTTTAAAAAAAATTTTTTTTAATATGTGCCGCGGTCCCGGACCTCTCCGGCAACCGCGGCAGTGAGGGAGCCCCCCGGCGCGCTGACCTGTGTGTGCACGCCAGGGGAGAAGGGAGAGGCGCTGTGTGTGTGCTGAGGACCGGGAGCTCTGCTCCCGGCACCTCAGCACTAGGAAGAGGGAGAGCCGCTGCAGGCGGGTGATCCGCTCCTGTTGCAGTGCTCTCTGTGTGTGCTGCTGCTGGGGGCCGGAAGCTCTGCCGGGATGAACGTTCCGGGCTGCTGGACAGGCCACTGAGTTCAGTGCCGCACACAGGGGACCGGCTAGCCAGCTCCCTGTGCGGCGAGGGCACCAGAGTGCGCTGCTCATGGGGGACCGGGCTAGCCAGCTCCCTAGCAGCGGGGGTGAGCAAGAGGGTGAGTGCTGGGGTCCGGGAGCTACACTCCCGGCACCTCAGTGCTCCAGAGACACAGAGCTACGGCGGCCAGGACAAGTGTCCCGGGCCACCGGGCTTCAGATCAGGGGGTGCGCCGCATCGTGTGGCGAGGCCAGTGAGTGAGTGCCACACTGGGGGGACAGGGACAGCCAGCTCCCTGGACCCCAGTGGCAGGCATTACAGACAGGCTGGAGGATGGGGGAAGCCAGCCCCATACCTCCAGCACTAAGAGAAAGCCCAAGCAGCCCGGCTGCAGGGTTAAGGTAGCTGAGCGCTGGACAGAATAAAAACAAAATGTTTTTTTTAAATGTAATATATATATTGGATTGTGATGTGAGGCACTGCAGTGCCTAGGTATGTGGAGCCTGTGCAGGGCACAGGCTCAGGGTATATTTAGAGAGGAATGTACAGTATATTTTAAATGTATTTTAAGATAAAAATGTACTTAGGTGCAGAGAGCGTCAACTCCGCACTGTCCCCTATCATCCCCAGACTAACGGACTTTGTGATAGATTTAATGGCACTCTGAAGCAGATGCTACGGGCATTTGTGACTTCGGAGGGGGGAGACTGGGAGCGATATCTGACGCACCTCCTGTCTGCATATCGGGAGGTGCCCCAGGAGTCGACCGGATTCTCGCCCTTCAAGTTACTATATGGCCGCAGAGTCCATGGACCTCTTGACCTGTTCCAGGAGTCTTGGGAGGGGGAGCTGACCCACCAGGATGATTCCGTGGTGGAGTATGTGTTGAAGCTCAGAGATCGGTTAGAGAATCTAATGGGGCTAGCGCAAGCGAATCTTGCGGAAGCACAGACCAAGCAAAAGACTTGGTATGACCAGGGCGCGCATGCTCAGGTCTTTGAAATAGGGCCGAAGGTGCTGGTTCTGGTGCCCACACGTCAGAACAAGCTCCAGGCTGCCTGGGCGGGACCGTACACGGCCGCAAAACACCTAAGTGACATCACCTACGTGGTGTCATTTGACAGCGATGGTAGGAGGCA
This sequence comes from Pseudophryne corroboree, assembly GCF_028390025.1. Lineage (NCBI taxonomy): Eukaryota > Metazoa > Chordata > Amphibia > Anura > Myobatrachidae > Pseudophryne > Pseudophryne corroboree. Next base: position 3,358,633 of record NC_086451.1, read on the forward strand.
GCGTACCTACCATGTAAACATGTTAAAGGCATACCACGAGCGTTTGGAGTCAGTAACAGCTGTATGGACAGCCGGAGGACGGGGCTATGTTTGGCATAGCCCTGTAGGTCACAAGATGACGCGGTCTTCTTGAGGCAAATTATGTTTAATGCCAACAAATAGTTCTGAAAAGAACTCAGCAATACAGCAAGATGTTACAGCAGAAAGTAGTTGGTATAATACATCATTTGCCTCAAGAAGACCGCGTCATCTTGTGACCTACAGGGCTATGCCAAACATAGCCCCGTCCTCCGGCTGTCCAGGGTGAACCAGCATCTTCAAGTTCCACCTTCCGTCAGCTACCGGTAGAGGCCTAGTCAAGCAAATAATGGGGATTCGTCAACACCACACAGGTGTGGTAAGGCAGCGTGTCGGCACATACAGAGCAGAATCGGGTTTCCAAACACCACGGCAGGATAGGAGTTTGCTGGTGGCAGCATAAACCCGCCCATGGCGCAGTTGGTGGAGTCACTAACAGGCGGTTACTGACGGTAAGCGGGAATCCCCTATGTGGCCAGGCCCGTGTGACCTATCATCCCCAGACTAACGGACTTTGCAAGATTCAATGGCACTCTGAAGCAGATGCTACGGGCATTTGTGACTTCGGAGGGGGGAGACTGGGAGCGATACCTGCCGCACCTCCTGTTTGCATATCGGGTGCCCCAGGAGTCGACCGGATTCTCGCCCTTTGAGTTAATATATGGCCGCAGAGTCCGTGGACCTCTTGACCTGTTCCGGGAGTCTTGGGACGGGGAGCTGACCCACCAGGATGATTCCGTGGTGGAGTATGTGTTGAAGCTCAGACATCGGTTAGAGAATCTCAAGGGGCTAGCGCAAGCGAATCTTGCGGAAGCACAGACCAAGCAAAAGACTTGATATGACCAGGGCGCGCGTGCTCAGGTCTTTGGAGTAGGGCAGAAGGTGCTGGTTCTGGTGCCCACACGTCAGAACAAGCTCCAGGCTGCCTGGGCGGGACCGAAGATATCATTTGACAGCGATGGTAGGAGGCAGCGTACCTACCATGTAAACATGTTAAAGGCATACCACGAGCGTGTGGAGTCGGTAGCCGCTGTGTGCTGCCTGCCGATGGAGGAACCAGGAAAAGATCCCACTGCTACCACGGCAGGTTAGGAGTTTGGTGGTGGCAGCATAAACCCACCCACCGCACAGTGGGTGGAGTCAGTAACAGGTGGTTACTGAAGGTAAGCGGGAATCCTCTATGTGGCCAGGTACCGTGTGACCTAAATATCCCTTCTGTGTACTGGGGACAGGACGCGAAAGCGGTGAGAGCTTTCGTAAGGGACCGTCCGGTCACAATACCTAATACCACCCATATATACTGTGTAATACCCTATATACCTGTTTAATACCACACATATATGCTGTGTAATACCCTATATAACTATCTACTACCACCCATATATACTGTGTAATACCCTATATACCTAATACCACCCATATATACTGTGTAATACCCTATATACCTGTCTAATACCACCCACATGTATACTGTGTAATGCCCTATATACCTATCTACTACCATCCATATATATATATATATATATATACTGTGTAATACCCTATATACATATCTACTACCACCCATATATGCTATGTAATACCCTATATACCTGTCTAATACCACACATATATGCTGTGCAATACCCTATATACCTAATACCACACATATATGCTGTGTAATACCCTACATACCTATCTAATACCACCCATATATAATGTGTAATACCCTATATACCTATCTACTACCACCCATATATGCTATGTAATACCCTATATACCTGTCTAATACCACCCATATATGCTGTGTAATACCCTATATACCTGTCTAATACAACCCACATATGCTGTGTAATACCCTATATACCTGTCTAATACCATCCATATATACTGTGTAATACCCTGTATACCTAATACCACCCATATATACTGTGTAATACCCTATATACCTATCTACTACCATCCATATATATATATATATATATACATACATACACACATACACTGTGTAATACCCTATATACCTATCTTCTACCACCATATATGCTATATAATACCACACATATATGTTGTGTAATATCCTGTATACCTGTCTAATACCACCCATATTGATATGTAATACCCTATATACCTATATAAGACCAGCCATATATGCTGTGTAATACCCTATATACCTGTCTAATACCACCCATATATACTGTGTAATACCCTATACACCTACCTAATACCACCCATATATACTGTGTAATACCATATATACCTGTCTATTACCATATATATATATATATATATATATATATATATATATATATATATATATATATACACACACACACACACACACACACACATACTGTGTAATACCCTATATACCTAATACATACCACCCATATATACTGTGTAATCCCTTATATACCTGTCTAATACCACCCATATATATATATATACTGTGTAATTCCCTAACTTAGTGTCCTTCCATAATTCCACAAACAGTCCCATAAAGCTGACGCTGACATGTCATAAATCCGAGATCTGCTTTTTAGATATTAGGATTAGGATACAGGATGGCAAGATAGTTACGGGGCTATATAAAAAACCCACAGATCGGAACACGTTCTTAAGGTATGACAGCTTCCATCCCCCGGCTACGATTAAGGGCCTGCCATACTCGCAATTTCTGCGAGTATGCAGAGTTAACAACGAGGAATCTGAAAGATTCAAACAACTGGATGAGATGGAACAGAGGTTCCAACAAAGAGGTTATCCCAGAAAGTTACTGAGGGAAGCGAGGAAAAAAGCACAGGCACAAGATAGAGAAATTTTGTTACAGGCCCACATTCATAAAGAAAAATCTGGTGTTATCCCATGGGTCAACGAATATAATGTGAAGAGTGACTCCGTTAACAAGAAAGTCAAGGCCCTGTGGCCCCTGGTGTCTACTGACCCAGAATTGAAAATATTCCATGATAAACGCCTAATGCCAAGCTACACGAGAGGGAGAAGCATTAGGGACATAGTAGTGAAGACAGACTTGTCAAAGTTAAAGATCATTCCTACTAATTTTTTGACACGTAAAAACGGATGTTTTAAATGTACAGGATGTACGACCTGTTCACACATGTCCCCTGGGGATAGCATCTCCCATCCCTTTAGTGGTAAAAAATTCCCGATAAAATGGCCACTTACGTGCAGTTCTAAATTTGTAGTATATGCCATCATTTGCCCTTGCGGGCGTTACTACATTGGCAAGACGGAGTGTCAATTTAAAATAAGGATGGCGCAACACAGACAAGCCATCAGGAATGCCCTGGCGTCAGGGAGTGGAGAGCAACCTGTGGCACGCCATTTTTTGGAATTCAAGCATGGGATGGCCACATTTAAACATAGAATAATAGATCATGTCCCAGCATCACAACGGGGCGGTAATAGGGGCAAACAGCTCCTACAACTGGAGTCTATGTGGATCCATAGGCTAAACACAATAAAACCAGGGGGGCTGAACGAGAGCCTGGGGCTGATTAACTTTCTATGAATAACAAGAAGATATAGGTGCTTCATACGTATCTAAAAATAATGTAAGATAAGTCTGACAGCAATGTCGGACAGCTGCGGTAGAAGAAAAGATATAGTACCCTGATATAGGTGAAGTCGATGATAGCCGGTATGAATAACTTAGGCTGCCAGAAATCGTACATTGCGTACGTTTATTCTTTAATTTTTGATCTTTCAACTTTTTAACTTAGTCTGCACTGTTAGGATGCACGTTTTATTACCTCTCTTTATAGGTCATTATGAGTGAGATATAGGGGCTATCAGCCTTGATTGGTCATGCATTTTTATGTATATGTATGTAATTCCCTGTCTGGGATCTTAAGAATTATATGGGTCACGTTGCCACTGTATATGTTTACTTATCATCTTTTAATATATTTTATGAATAGAGCACTGTCCCTAGAGGACCTGATGCACTGAGAAACACTATATGACCCAGGCTGATAACCTATGTATGTGCTTGTATGTTATTGTATACAGGGTCACCATGGTAACGCGGACCGGCCAGGTGCCGTGACGTCACTTCCGCATCACATGGTCTGGATCAGGTGGTGCGCTGTGGACGCCGGGCTGGGAGCGCGGGAGACGCGGCCGTGGAGGACGCTGGCGGGGAAACTGATCAGGGGGGTAAGTTCATTGTTATAAATATGTTTGTCTATCACTGTACACTTGTCCTGAAGACGGGGAGGTGGTCCCCGAAACGTTGACCGTACCCATTACACTTTTTTGATTTTGCATCACAAGTCTGCTGAGTGCCGCCTCTTATTGTCTATTTGTGCATATATATATATATATATACACACACACACACACACACACACATACTGTGTAATACCCTATATACCTAATACATACCACCCATATATACTGTGTAATCCCTTATATACCTGTCTAATACCACCCATATATATATATATACTGTGTAATTCCCTATATACCTATCTAATACCACCCATATATACAAATCTAATACCATCCATATATGCTGTTTAATACCCTATATACCTAATACCACCCATATATACTGTGTAATACCCTATATACCTATCTAAAACCATCCATATATACTGTGTAATACCCTATATACCTATCTAAAACCATCAATATATGCTGTGTAATACCCTATATACCTATCTAATTCCACCCTTATATGTCGTGTAATACTCTATATACCACCACCCATATATGATGTGTAATACCCTATATACCTATCTAATACCACCCTATATATACTGTGTAATAACCCATATACCTATCTAATACCACCCATATATACTGTGTAATACCCTATATACCACCACCCATATTTGATGTGTAATACCCTATATACCTATCTAATACCACCCATATATACTGTATAAAACCCTATATACCTATCTAATACCACCCATATATACTGTGTAATAACCCATATACCTATCTAATACCACCCATATATACTGTATAAACCCTATATACCTATCTAATACCACCCATATATACTGTGCAATACCCTATATACCTATCTAATACCATCCATATATGCTGTGTAATACCCTATATACCAATCTAATACCATCCATATATGCTGTGTAATACCCTATATACCTATCTAATACCATCCATATATGCTGTGTAATACCCTAAATACCTATGTAATACCACCCATATATACTGTGTAATAGCCTATATACTTATCTAATACCACCTGTATATGATGTGTAATATCATATATACCTATCTAATACCGCCCATATATACTCTGTAATAACCTATATACCTATCTAATACTACCCATATATACTGTGTAATACCCTATATACCTATCTAAAACCATCAATATATGCTGTGTAATACCCTATATACCTATCTAAAACCATCAATATATGCTGTGTAATACCCTATATACCTATCTAATACCACCCTTATGATAAAGCTAAATATTTATCTTATATAAAACCCTTTATGAGGTCTAAGAACACTATACGCTATTTACGTATGGAGTACCGTAAGGGTACGCTCGTTGCGTAACTATCGCTTAGCCGTGGTCGAGACGCTCAAGCGTCACGTTTGCTCACGGCCAAGAGATCACAGGCAGGCACGCTATTGGCTGCCGATTAACGTAATGGTTCGCTATAGCGTGGCGGACGCTGTATCGGGAGCGGGCCGCTCGAGCGATAAAAACGCTCGCGAGAATACGCTGTTGGTATCGGGCACACTATAGGTGAGCGACTACCTTAATGCTACGCTATCAGCGTAGCGGACGCTCGAGACCACGAGGAGATCACGAGCGGCGCAGACGCTCACAATGTTAAACCTTTATATCTAAACCATAAACAATGTAATATGCTGTAAAACCTTAGTGTAGAGATAGGGTGTAGATGCAACACAGTGTAACCTTATTAACGTAAAAGCTGTTTGAGCGTCACCGACGCTCTGAGAATACTTAACACTATAAGAAATACACAGATACCGTGCTTAGGGTCCAACGCCTAATATATATATTATGAATGTTATACTTGCAAAAGAATTAATACAATACAAGTCATACACTACAATATAACATAGACTAACTAACCAGGTAACTACACATGAAATACAATACAATACTATTACGTTTAAGAGAATACGAGAGAAAGAGAAGAGAGAGAGAGAGAGATATGGCCCATAATAACAAGAAAGACAATATGATTGCGGAGAAAACTTACGCACAAAGGAAACGATCGCATGCGCCTCTGGACATCCAGCTCCCGATTTTCAGCAATGATAACCGTTGAAGAGTGAGCTGGATGTGATCGGCTTGTCTATTTATGCCCCACACACAATACAATTCAATAGTCTCTACAATCTCATTGTTCATTGGACACAGGAATTCCTCCTCGCATTATAACAAAAGGTCAAAGGTTGATTCATACAGGTGGGCTGTGACGATTTCCAACTGCTCAGGTGGGTGGGAAACTAGGTTTCCCGCCGCATGGATAAGTAAGTGCAAATAATAGTAAATGGACATAAACTTCTTATGTCCATAACTATTCGCACGAGCGATTAATCCGCTTCAAACCAACACCGGAATATTGCTAATTAAATACTCTTCCGATGGATACTAAACACCACTGTATTTCTCCTGTCTGACCCTTCGTATCAAACAAAGGGGGATTTCTCTGCTCATGAACATTCTACGTTAACCAAACTTTCAGATTCTATCAAAGGGACCATGATCTACAAAATACATTATATAGTGGAAATATGTGACGATTGAGTCGCACGCTACGAACACATGAACTCTACCGTAAATGCACATACCGCGCGCCCGCGGGTGCCCGCAACAGCGAGTATGCGCACGCACGGGAGAGCGCACGCATGCGCAGCGCAGACCTGTGTGAGGTGCAAATATGGCAGTGTGCATCGTGATATTTTTCTGACTTTGACAGTCCACCCTTTGGCAGTCAACAATAACTGCCACTTCCTAAAACATTTCAAAAAGAGAAAAATATATGTCAGGGGTTAATACATTTACATGGTTGGGTAGGGGAGGAGAGGAGAAGGTAGGAAAAGGGTATGACCTAGTGAGATAGCAGAAGCATGTGTGTATGAATCCGTGTTTGGGGGTCATGTATCATCGTGCCGTACGTGTTTTAAATCAAGCTTCGAGGCATTGCGAAGTATACATTTGAATTCCTTCTTATCCCGCGGTACGGGTCTGTGGATGGGCTGTCAAACTTTACCGAGCTCTTTTCGGATTTTGGTTGTAACAAAATGGGGAGCACATTTTAGTTGATGATACATGAATGGGGGAATATGTGATTGCTGATATCTGTGCCTGTATTCCCTATACTATGTGTGTAATTACCTGAAGCTTGTAGAGATGAAGAAAAGACATAATTACGGTAAATGCAGTGGTATCCTATGTCAGGTAAATGAACATTTGTCGGTTGAAGTCTTGTTCTGTGTCTGTTGGTTGCAGTCTTCTTTGTGCTTTTGCCCATAAGGTGCGAGCAAAAGCTTTGTCAATGTCCATAGATTTACAAAAGTGTTGGGCTAGCGTAATTTTAAAATTTCTAGGGAAACTGGGGATCTATGGCATAGTTCATCAAAAATCTGTGTATAAGGTTGTCAAAACTTCTTCTTTAATCCATCAGTTGTCTGTATACAGGATCATCAAATTCCTCGTCCAAGTGGGTCTTTTTACCTTGGAGAAAACGGAAAAACAGGTGAAAGAAACGGACCGTAGAAATCGCATTTTCATAACATCATTGTTTCTACATTTGGGTCATAAATCAAATCCATTGGAATTACAATTTCCTCACTCCTTAAACTCATCACCCTGGTACTTCGTTTACACTTCGTTAAAGCCTGACCGCATCTAAATATCAAGCCAATCGTTATGATAACACCTAAGATACATAGGAGAAACTTCCCTACATCCATTATGACTCCTTGAGCCCATTCTCCTAAACCGGAGAACCAATTTCGCGGGTTCAACCATGACACCCAACCAGTCAGCTCATTACTCACAGCAGCAAGGGTGAGATTGTGTCTCCTGCGAAATTCCCACTTCAATTGGAGAATATCGTCCATCTTTTGGTCTATGACCTCGACCGGGTCCTCGGTACTATTTGTAATATATGTGCAACATTTCACGCCGTACTGCGTTGCCAGTGTGACACAATATCCACCTGTTACTGCTGTGAGATAATTGAGAATCATTCTATGCTGAACTAGTTCTGTTTTATAAGCTTGAAGTTCTCTTCCAGTATACCTAAACGTGTCATCATACATTTCTGTGATATTGTCTAACAAATTTGCGAGCGCAGATATGTATTTATAATTCAACACTCCTCTGGCGGTGCGAGTGATGTCTAACGCGATTAGAAACTGAATCCCGGTGGATTCATGGATCATGTCAGAGGCCGGATGCTCTGTTCTTTCTATCAGGTGCCGTTTAACTACGTGCTCGTAATGGGTATGAGTATAAGGAGTTTGGGCAACACGGTGTATGTCTTTCATTTTGGCATGTGATACAGTCATTACTTCAGGCAATACTTTTCCAATATAACACAATCCTTCTGAGTTTGGGGCAAGCCACTTATACGCCTTCCTCCCGCATATGAAATATGCATCATCGGGGAGAACATATGGGACGGAGTAGGACATAACCATATTACACATCTTCCATGTGAAATCTCCTAACCCTAATTCTCCCATCTGTCTAGTACACGTATCAGCTTGTACGATATGTGCACAGTATCCTGGTGATACCTCTCCAACTCTCGTAATCCTATTTCCTAGGGTATACCTATATCGGAAAGATTTTCCTCTACTGGCTATGTGGCGTATAAGCTCTGTATCTGTCGGCATTCTATCTGCTCTATATGAAAAGGTCATGGTTTGGTTACTCCATGACACTTCCCAATTTCCCGGCTTTCGGGGATTGGAAATGTTAAAACATATGAGGGATCTATCCACATGATATTGGTGGAGCTTCAAACTAGGAGGACTGGAGATATTAAACCTCCTGTCCACCGGCCTCCCACCACTTAGCTCAAGTACCTCCCCTATCGTTAAAGGAAATGGTACTAGTCCTGATTTACTATGACCTTGAGGTACTTGAGAGCATACCCAACAATCTGTTTGATTTAACACACTACCCACTAAGGAGTGATAGTCACTCAAGGGATGCCGGTCCATGTGGATATTAAAACTGGATTGGCATTTCTTGATGCACCCATCCTCAACTACATTGTCACAGAGCCTACAGATACAGTTTTCTTCAGCTACCAATCCTTCACAATTCCTTCTATGGTCAATGTTATCGGATCGTTTTCTGATACTCGCCTTTGCTTGTTGATTATGTTGTTCTCGGAAAACTACGCCTCCATCTCTGTCATCAGAACCCATTCCAGAACCTCTCTCGACCTCCATGGTACTCTCGCCGGAACAGACTGCTCTGGTCAACATCATGGTCAACAGGAAAATCCGGATCACAGTCTCTTGAGGCAAGTCCATCTTACAGGAGGAGAAAAGAAGAAATTTGTAATGGGGGTACAGAAAAACAGTTTGAGGGGGAGAGAAACTTGTTACGATAATTAAGTTCTCTAGTCTTGTTGTTCTTCTTGTTCTGCTGTCATCTCAAAGGTGCTGTCTCTCAGTCTTCCAAATGAACATTCCGGTGATGCAATATTCCCTCCAAACCAGCGATCTTTCTGTAAGGAGCAAAAAATCTTGCATTACCATTTGCCTAACTGAGGTGTGACATACCATCTTTAAAACATAAAAACATGGGTGAGAAGAGGGAGAGGAAAAAAAAAAACAACAAGAGAGAGAGAACCGTTCACATATGTATGTATATATATATATATATATATATATATATATATATATATATATATATAAAACATAACACATCAATAAACAACAGAGAAAAAAAAACATTTTTCAAACATAAACATTTTCTAAAACATTGTCAGATCATCAGGCTGTCATATCTACATGTCCAATGGTTTCCTTGCGCAGTCCCTCCCCCCCAGCACTTCCATATTCCACTGTCTGTATCTGGCCAGAATACATTGATGCGGATAGGTCATGCTGGGGTTTGGTAGACTTCTGCAAAGACCAAGTATATATGCAATGTTTGAATCCTACCAATAATCGTCAGAGATGGGGAGAGAGAAAAAGAAACATTTCACAGATACATTTACAACGTTTCACCCGGTCATTCCTGTGTCTTCAGGGAATGACCTCCCAATTTATTAACTATAACCTCAGGCTTACCATCAGTCCTAATGATCACCTTTCCTGATTGCACATTATGGGTGTGGCTCAAAATTCTTCCTATATGATCCCTGTTTATAATTGTGTGTTATAATTTTGCTCATTTCTTGGTCTAGGGGGTCTGACTTTATGTGGGTTATTACAGTTGCTGGCATAATGCCCTTCTCTTCTACAATGATAACAAATCCTTGGCTTTCTCCATGTGCTAGGGGCCTGGGGTTTTGGTCGACTTGATGCCTCCTCTAGTGCTTGGATGCTCAGTACCATCAACTGTTCTCCCTGCGTTTCCCTGGTTCTTTGGATATTGCGGTCATGCTCGATAGCGGACTCTCTTAATGCAGCCACCGAGATGCCTCTCCAGTGAGGTATAGAGGTTTGTACCCTGATTTTTAGTGTGTCTTTTAAGCTGTCCATTAATACGGACACAGCTACCTCTCTGTGGTGTACATTAGTTTCAATGTCATCTATACCAGTGTACCTAGCCATATCCTGCAGAGCCCGGTGAAAATACTCTTATGCGGATTCACCTTCTTTTTGTTTTATTGTAAAGATTTTATTCCACTTTACTACTGTAGGAAAATATACTCCTAACTGTAGATTGATTCTTTTTACATTATCTTGGTTATACTTGTCTGTTAGTGGTACTTCCTCATCTAGCTTACAGTCAGCAATAAATTTCAATGAATCAACATCGGGGGGTAAACATGCCCTCAAAACTGTCCTCCAATCTTTGTTATTTGGCTCTGCAGTGTTTCCTAGCACTCTAATGTATTTTTGACAAGCAACTAAGGCCCTCATTCCGAGTCGTTCGCTCGGTATATTTCATCGCATCGCAGTGAAATTCCGCTTAGTACGCATGCGCAATATTCGCACTGCGACTGCGCCAAGTAATTTAACAATGAAGATAGTATTTTTACTCACGGCTTTTTCTTCGCTCCGGCGATCGTAATGTGATTGACAGGAAATGGGTGTTACTGGGCGGAAACACGGCGTTTCAGGGGCGTGTGGTTAAAAACGCTACCGTTTCCGGAAAAAACGCAGGAGTGGCCGGAGAAACGGAGGAGTGTCTGGGCGAACGCTGGGTGTGTTTATGACGTCAAACCAGGAACGACAAGCACTGAACTGATCGCAGATGCCGAGTAAGTCTGAAGCTACTCTGAAACTGCTAAGTAGTTTGTAATCGCAATATTGCGAATACATCGGTCGCAATTTTAAGAAGCTAAGATTCACTCCCAGTAGGCGGCGGCTTAGCGTGTGTAACTCTGCTAAAATCGCCTTGCGAGCGATCAACTCGGAATGAGGGCCTAAGTCTTTCCTGGGATCAGGAAATTCAGACAGAATTGTTCTTAATTCTGTTCGGGAAAAGGGGCAGTACATGGCGATGTTCCTGACAGGAGTGACTCCTGTAGAGTCAGTTTTCCCATTTGGTACTGCAATTACCCTGACAGGATTAAGTCCAGTAACGTCATTCTGAATTGATTCTACGATATGAGGTACATTTGTTTGTGCGTGATGTATAACACCATACGTACCTGTGGACACGACCTCACCTGACCCTCCGTTAGGGGGTTTGATTACAGTCTTTACCGATTTGGTCGCGTCCACCTGGATGTCTTGTGTGATGGCTGCTGGAAAAGGCTCCGACATTGTGCTGGGCTCACTTTCTTGTTGGTGTTCCTGAGGAAAGTTTAACAAGGGGTGCGACTTGCATGGGTTAATAGTTGTCCATTTAACACTTTCATTTTTATAAACCTTATTACGTTTTACACTTTCATTTTTAATACAGTTACTAAGTGCCTTTTTATCGTACAACATTGTGCCTTTCTCCGCAACCATAATCCTCTCCATTGCCATGTCTCTCCTCTCAAGATGAAAGTCAGGTATGTAAGTTACATTTCTTTGCATTTCACTTTCCTGTAGCCATAACTGCAAACAATCATCATGTTTAACCCGTTGTTTCCAGGATTTTATGAGACAGATCCTCCGCCTTAAATTATGCAATACCTCTAAGTCAAAACTACCTATCCCAGGAAATGGTGCCTTATCCCCCGCAGTCATTCGTGTCCATTCATCACAAAAGGTCTCAGTGTGGGGACCATACCTCCTCCACATTACTAACCGAGCAGACCCTCGGGGTCTGCAAGCCTCTGCAGTCTGAACCCTGACTGCTGAACGTCCCTGTGTTGTGCACTTGGCTTCCATTGTGGACCTCTTTTAACACAGAAAAAAACTTCCTAAAATGCACCAAACACAGTCTACGTTGGAAATCCTTAAAGCTCTTCCACTGAACTTCTTCTGCTCCGAGTATCTCCGGTCCGCCTTCTAGCAGACACGTGTAACCGTTGCAGGCCCTATCTCTAGAGATTTTCCTGTGACCACTGAAAATTCCCTTCTTTACACAAATCACGCTTGCATGTGCTCCCTACAACACGTATGAGGGCTAGATTTACGTATGGATATACTACCTCATATCACGTTGCGTTATTGGTCACACATACAACCGTGCGGTCCAATCGTACCACTTATAGACACTTGTTGCCCATAAATGGTAGGATCATTGGAGTCTCCCTACTGTGCTCCAAAACAGCCAGAGCGTAATACAACGAAAACTTTATCACACTCTGTTGCACGTTTTCACTCAGACCGTGCTCATCACGTTCCACCAAAGATCACCCAGATCACTCAGTTCACAAAGCGGGATTCAATACACTCATACCGTTTTCAACCCACTATCATTCTATAGTTTTCTGATCAGAAAAAAATCATTTCCCGTAGTCTGATAGCTGTCCCCAGAGGCATTACAGTAAAGTAAGGTATTTAAACTAAGTTTTGGAAAAACTGAAATCAATTTGTGCTATTATCACGTGGCTATGCTATACCGCCCCCACTAAAACAATGCTATTGTGCGATTTGAGTTTCGGTGGGCGTACCCAGACGCTCCGTTGCGTAATATACGCTGCGTGCGTCGGCCTTTGTGTTGCGTTCGCGAGTCTCAGCCTTTTGTTAGAGACACGTGTACGCTGGCCATACAAAAATACAATTAGCACGTTTATCAATGTAGATGATCTTTAACTGTAATCATCTACCAAGCACCACACAGGTCTTTCCTTGTATCTCAGGCGAAGCTGTGCGTGTGTTTTACAAGTTACCCCTTAATGTATCGTTTTTTTTTTACTCTTTAACTACCAATAGCAACAAATCTTTCTCAGCACGTTATCAATTGTGAAATGGCAAACAGGAGAGTGATATGAAAATACACGAAAAAGAAATGCAGCTATATGCGTGTGTACGCAAAACAGAAATAAAATAGTTTTAAAAGATACTAGCGTGTTGTTCTTACCTCCGGTTCCCGGATTCCTTCAGCACCCTTTACTAAGCGAAGCAGACGCTTATCCCGTCAGCACTGCGAAGAATATGATCTCCCGCCCTTTGCTGATGGATAATGTCTGCTGAAATTACCTAGCAGAGATATGTGAAGGACAGGACGAGCCGCCAATTGATAAAGCTAAATATTTATCTTATATAAAACCCTTTATGAGGTCTAAGAACACTATACGCTATTTACGTATGGAGTACCGTAAGGGTACGCTCGTTGCGTAACTATCGCTTAGCCGTGGTCAAGACGCTCAAGCGTCACGTTCGCTCACGGCCAAGAGATCACAGGCAGGCACGCTATTGGCTGCCGATTAACGTAATGGTTCACTATAGCGTGGCGGACGCTGTATCGGGAGCGGGCCGCTCGAGCGATACAAACGCTCGCGAGAATACGCTGTTGGTATCGGGCACACTATAGGTGAGCGACTACCTTAATGCTAGCGGACGCTCGAGACCACGAGGAGATCACGAGCGGCGCAGACGCTCACAATGTTAAACCTTTATATCTAAACCATAAACAATGTAATATGCTGTAAAACCTTAGTGTAGAGATAGGGTGTAGATGCAACACAGTGTAACCTTATTAACGTAAAAGCTGTTTGAGCGTCACCGACGCTCTGAGAATACTTAACACTATAAGAAATACACAGATACCGTGCTTAGGGTCCAACGCCTAATATATATATTATGAATGTTATACTTGCAAAAGAATTAATACAATACAAGTCATACACTACAATATAACATAGACTAACTAACCAGGTAACTACACATGAAATACAATACAATACTATTACGTTTAAGAGAATACGAGAGAAAGAGGAGAGAGAGAGAGAGATATGGCCCATAATAACAAGAAAGACAATATGATTGCGGAGAAAACTTACGCACAAAGGAAACGATCGCATGCGCCTCTGGACATCCAGCTCCCGATTTTCAGCAATGATAACCGTTGAAGAGTGAGCTGGATGTGATCGGCTTGTCTATTTATGCCCCACACACAATACAATTCAATAGTCTCTACAATCTCATTGTTCATTGGACACAGGAATTCCTCCTCGCATTATAACAAAAGGTCAAAGGTTGATTCATACAGGTGGGCTGTGACGATTTCCAACTGCTCAGGTGGGTGGGAAACTAGGTTTCCCGCCGCATGGATAAGTAAGTGCAAATAATAGTAAATGGACATAAACTTCTTATGTCCATAACTATTCGCACGAGCGATTAATCCGCTTCAAACCAACACCGGAATACTGCTAATTAAATATTCTTCCGATGGATACTAAACACCACTGTATTACTCCTGTCTGACCCTTCGTATCAAACAAAGGGGGATTTCTCTGCTCATGAACATTCTACGTTAACCAAACTTTCAGATTCTATCAAAGGGACCATGATCTACAAAATACATTATATAGTGGAAATATGTAACGATTGAGTCGCACGCTACGAACACATGAACTCTACCGTAAATGCACATACCGCGCGCCCGCGGGTGCCCGCAACAGCGAGTATGCGCACGCACGGGAGAGCGCACGCATGCGCAGCGCAGACCTGTGTGAGGTGCAAATATGGCAGTGTGCATCGTGATATTTTTCTGACTTTGACACTTATATGCTGTGTAATACTCTATATACCACCACCCATATATGATGTGTAATACCCTATGGGGGTAATTCTGAGTTGATCGCAGCAGGAACTTTTTTTTAGCAGTTGGGCAAAACCATGTGCACTGCAGGGGAGGTAGATATAACATGTGCAGAGAGAGTTAGATTTGGGTGTGGTGTGTTCCATCTGCAATCTAAATTGCAGTGTAAAAATAAAGCAGCCAGTATTTACCCTGCACAGAAACAATATAACCCACCCAAATCTAACTCTCTCTGCAAATGTTATATCTGCCCCCCTTGCAGTGCACATGGGGGTATATTTACTAAAATTCGTATTTTTCAGAATGAGATTAAAGTTCAAACACGAATGACATCGAATGTGTCATTTTGCAACTTTTTTAATTTATTACGACTCATTTACTAAGCTGTCGTATTTTACATTTTCGAGTTTTCTGATGTCGATGTCATTCGTATTTTTGGCAGTGTTTTACGGGAGTGAATAGTAAAACACTGTCGACATTAAAACAATGAAACTCGGCCGGATCTGTGAGATCCGTGCAGGGTTTCATTGTGCATCTTTAAAAAAATAAAAAATAGTTTAAAGTCTGAAAAAAAAAATGCGTGGGGTCCCCCCTCCTAAGCAAAACCAGCCTCGGGCTCTTTGAGCCGGTCCTGGTTGAAAAAATATGTTGAAAAAAAATGACTGGGGTTCCCCCATATTTAATCAACCAGCACCGGGCTCTGCACCTGGTCCTGGTGCAAAAAATACGGGGGACAAAAAGCGTAGGGGTCCCCCGTATTTTTTACACCAGCACCGGGCTCCACTAGTCAGAGAGATAATGCCACAGCCGGGGGACACTTTTATATAGGTCCCTGCGGCCCTGGCATTAAATCATGGGCTGCGGATGGGGGGCTGATAGCCAAGTGTAAAATAAAAGAATATTGTTTTTTGCACAAGAACTACAAGTCCCTGCAAGCCTCCCCCGCAAGCTGGTACTTGGAGAACCACAAGTACCTGCATGCGGGGGTTAAACGGGCCCGCTGGTACCTATAGTTCTTCTGCAAAAAAAATACCCAAATAAAAACAGGACACACACACCTTGAAAGGACAACTTTATTACATACATTCCGACACACACATACTTACCTATGTTCAGATGCCGACTCGGCCCACGTCTCGACGTCGATTCCAGGGTACCTGAAAATAAAATTATACTCACCTAAATCCAGTGTGTCGTGTCCTTTTTTATAATCCACGTACTTGGCAAAAAAACAAACCGCATACCCGATCCACGCACTGAAAGGGGTCCCATGTTTACACATGGGACCCCTTTCCCCGACTGCCAGGACCCCCCCTGACTCCTGTCAAAGAGGGTCCCTTCAGCCAATCAGGGAGCGCCACGTCGTGGCACCCTCCTGATTGGCTGTGACCTCCTGTAGTCTCAGTGAGGCTGTGTAGTGAAGATACAATGTAGCGCATAGGCGCACCATTGTATCCAATGATGGGAACTTTGCGGTCAGCGGTTGAGGTTACTCGCGGTCAACTGCTGACCGCAAAGTTTTATTTTACACTTGGCTATCAGCCCCCCATCCGCATCCCATGGATGGGGGGGGACAGCCTCGGGCTTCACCCCTGGCCCTTGGGTGGCTGGAGGGGGGGACCCCTTGCTTTAAGGGGTCCGCACTCCTCCAGGGTACCCCGGCCAGGGGTGACTATTTAGTGATTTAATGCCAGGGCCGCAGGGACCTATATAAAAGTGTCCCCCGGCTGTGGCATTATCTCTCTGACTAGTTGAGCCCGGTGCTGGTGTAAAAAATACGGGGAACCCCTACGCTTTTTGTCCCCCGTATATTTTGCACCAGGACCAGGCGCAGAGCCTGGTGCTGGTTGCTTAAATATGGGGGAACCCCTGTCATTTTTTTCAACATATTTTTTCAACCAGGACCGGCTCAAAGAGCCCGAGGCTGGTTTTGCTTAGGAGGGGGGACCCCACGCATTCTCCCCCCCCCGAATTTTACATCATTTCCCACCCATTCCCACAGATAACCATGCACGGATATCATGGATCCGTGCATGACTATCAGAACACGGTAAAAAAAAAAAAAAGCAGGTCTGTTTTAAAACTGCTTTTTTTCACGATTGGTATTTTTTCATGCCAGTGTTTGGCTATTGCCGGCAGTGTTTGTGAAATACAATTTGTAGTAAATTACCGAGTTGTATGAAAAAACAGGCGTATTTGACCGATGGTGTATTCATTCGTATTTTTTTTTCTTTGACTTCAAAAAAAATACGAATGCCCTCATCACTGCCGAGATTTGCGTTTAGTAACTTCCCGAGATGACACTTTGAAGAAAAAACACCATCTTGGTCAAAATTGGGAGCTTAGTAAATATACCCCATGGTTTTGCCCAACTTCTAAAAAATTTCCTGCTGTGATCAACTTGGAATTACCCCCTATATACCTATCTAAAACCATCCATATATGATATGTAATACTCTATATACCTATCTAATACCATCCATATATGATATGTAATACTCTATATACCTATCTAATACCACCCATATATACTGTATAAAACCCTTTATACCACCACCCATATATGATGTGTAATACACTATATACCATCTAATACCACCCATATATACTGTGCAATACCCTATGTACCTATATAATACCACCCATATATGCTATGTAATACCCTATATACCAATCTAATACCATCAATTTATGCTGTGTAATACCCTTGTCGGAGATAAGCCTCCTCCTATCAAGTCCCTTCAATTGTCTGTTCGTTACCAGTTTGTTTACCAATCGATTGGGAATCCCAAAAAGCAGACAACACACAGGGTTATGTCGGCAAGATGAGACCGAAGCTCGTTTAATCAGCAGGGCGTTATATAGAAAAAGGTACTTGCATGAACACTTGATACACAACACATATTAAAACAATAATGCATCTTTCCAGAACTCCTCTTTAGCTGACACCCTCCTTCGTGTCCTTCACAAGAAGTCTAAACACAAAGAAAACTGTCTAATAACATATTTTCAAGACTATAGCTACGACCTTGCTTCCCACAGAACGTACTAACTGTGAAATGTCAGCATTCTTATGATTTCTTAGCATAGCATACTTCTTATTCACTACATCATGGCTGCTACTTAAAATGGCTGATACCGGCTTAAGCTCAATACATCTCTCTCAGTCCCTCCTTTCATAATAATATGACATTACAGGTGAGCTACAAGGCATCACACAAACTCTACCTACAAGAGACTAAGCAAACAGTCTAGCTATAATGGTGCTAAAGGCTATGTTCCCATAGGACCGCGCTTGTCACTCTATCCCACGGAAGGTAAAGAACCGTTCGCTTCATATCCATTAAGATAGACTGTTCATGCTCCTTCTTGCCAAGCTCTTCTGTAGTTTCTTAAACTTGGAGGTTTCACATCTTTGAGTTTACAGATTTCTTTCAAGCTGAAAGGAAAAGGAAACAAAACAGCATCTTAAAACACAGATATATGCAAATTGCTAAGGCAACAATTTTTAATAAAAAACATCACAATTTAACAATCTTCTCTCTGATCCCGCTAAACCAATTAGCTGGGTTTAAGCAGAACATTTCTCTGAACCACTTCTTGCGCACTGTCTGTTTCATTAGTAATACATATACAGTACTGTGACCGGACGGTCCTGTCCCCGGTACACAGAATGGATGCTTAGGTCACACGGGGCCTGACCACATAGGGGATTCCCGCTTACCGTCAGTAACCGCCTGTTACTGACTCCACCCACTGCGCTGTGGGCGGGTTTGACTGCCACTACCAAACTCCTAACCTGCCGTGGCGTTTAGAACCACGGTTCTGCTCTGTATGTGCCGACGCACTGCCTTACCACACCTGTGTGGTGCTGGCGAATCCCCACTAGTCACTGACTAGGCCTCTACCGGTAGCTGGCGGAAGGCGGAACTGGGAGACGCTGGTTCACCCTGGACAGCCGGTGAACGGGGCTAGGTTTCGCATAGCCCTGTAGGTCACAAGATGACGCAATCTTCTTGAGGCAGATGATGTTTTAATGCCAACAAGTAGTTCTGAAAAGAACTTCAGCAGTACAGCAAGATGTTCACAGCAGAATCAAAATGGTATAATACATTTTTCATGGGGCAATTGCCCTCCTTTTATCCTACTCCAATACACAATACAGAGCCGGGCATAGGCAAACTAGGCAATTGCCTAGGGCATTTGATATGCCTAGGGGCATCAGCAGCTTTTGTTGATTAAAATGATATGCGGCATGCCTATATTCTGTGTGTAGCATTTCATATGCAGATACAGCCAGTCTCACACAGTATATAGGCATGCTGCATATCATTTTAATCAGCAGAAGCTGCTTGTGCATCCTAGACACATAGCAATGCAAATAAGATGCATTTTCATAGAAAAAAGTGCCCAACGTTAGCATTGATGCAAGATTTGTGAGGACACATCTGTATCCAAGCAGAGGCAGAGGTCACAGTGTTAGTGGCAGTGTGATTGCTGTGTGCATGTGAGTGGGTTGGTTGTGCAGTAGTGTTTGGAATATGTGTAAGGAGCATTATGTGTGTCATGTAAAAATGCATTAATAATGTGCAACATATGTGTAAAGGGGCACTATGTGTGTCATTATGTGTATAAGGGCATTAATAATGTGCGGCATATGTGTAACAGGGTACTACTGTATGTGTGTCATTATGTGTATAGGGGCACTAATAATGTGCGCAAATGTGTATGGGGCACTGTGTGTGTCATTATGTGTATAAGGGCGTTAATAATGTGCGGCATATGTGTAAGGGACATTATGTGTAAAAGGGCATTAATAAAGGTTGTCATAATGTGTAAGGCGCATTATGTTTATAAGGACATTAATAATGTGTCTCATATGTGTAAGGGGCATTACTGTGTGGAATTGTGTATATATGCATTACTAATGTGTGGCATTATGTGTATAAGGTGCTCTACTATGTGGCAGTGTGTATAGAAAGGGCACTACAGTGTCATCTAATGTGAATAAAGAGCAATAGGGTGTGATGTAATGTGAAAAAGGGGCTCTACTGTGAGGAGTAACGTTTATAAGGTAAAATTATACTTCTGTGGGATGTAATATGAATTATGGACACTATCGCATGATAAAAAGTGAATAAAGTTGCAGTACTGTGTGGTGTAATTGGAATTGGGGTTACTATTGTGTGGCCATGACCCTTGCCAGCAAAAACATGCCCCTTTTTGGGCTGTGCGCCAAATATGCGAACTGTTCCTATTTAAAATATAGGGGGTACAAACACCAAAATAAGGACTGCTATGGGTGAGGGGTGATGATGCTGGGAAAGAGGTGCAAGGTCAGAGGCGGAACCAGCTGTGGTGCTAGGGGGCACCAGCCAAAATCTTGCCTAGGGCATCATATTGGTTAGGGCCGGCTCTGACACAATACCACAGGGGGTAAGTCCGCCCTGTGGATTACAACCAATCAATGTTTACCCATGGGCTGTGCATGCCTTGGTCACATGTACAGCTACCATTGCATTGTCCTCTATGGACAGTGGGGAGTGGTTGCTCTCCTTTGACCGTCCCATCCTGGAGGATCAGGATACACCCCGGTGCCATTCAGTCTAGGCTGGGGGAAGTTTTCCCACCTAAACTGACTTCCAGAAACCTGTCCGGGACCTAGCCCACTGTCTGCAGCCTGGATTCGGGCTCCAGAGCTGGGCAGCCTAGGTCCCCGGTCAGGGTTTCCTGGCCACTACGGGTGATCTCCATGGAGCTCCAGAAAACCACTCAGCCTGTTTCAAAGCTGAGCTTCTCCTCTCTCTCCCAATGCCACTTTCAAGTGTGAGGCTGGAAGGGAAAGCATTCCATTTTGGGGGAAAAGGTCTGGGAGAATCCATCAGCCTGCACAGCCATGGATTTCCCCCTCCTGGGACACACAACCAAGTAAGTGCATTTTACCTTCAAATACATTATATTTAAACACGTGTTTCCCTTTAAATATACACTGAGCCTGTGCCCTGCACAGGCTCCACATACCCAGGCACTGCAGTGCCTCACATCACAATATATTTTTTATTACATTTAAAACAATGTTTTTTATGCTGTGCCCAGTGGTCAGCGCTGGGCTCCCCTAGCCCTGCAGCCTGGCTGCTAGGGCTCTCTCAGTGCTGGAGGTATGGGGCTGGCTTCCCCCATCCTCCAGCCTGCCTGCCTGCCTGCCACTGGGGTCCAGGGAGCTGGCTCTCCCTGTCCCCCCAGTGTGGCACTCAGTCACTGGCCTCACCGCACAGTGCAGCGCACTGCCCTGCTGCCCAGCAGCCCGGGACACTCGTCCCGGCTGCCGCGGCTGGCTACCTCCAGCATGCTGAGGCGCCGGGAGCAGAGCTCCCGGCCCCCAGCAGAGGCAACCACAGAGTGTGCTGCAGCGGGAGCTGAGCTCCCAGCCACAGTGGCTCACCCTTCTTCCCCGGCGCACACACAGCTTAGTGCGCCGGGGGCTGTACTCACGCTGCCGTTGCTGGGATCGGAGCTCCCGGACTCCGGCGGTCAACAGCTATCCCTTCTCCCCCCGGCATGCACACACAGGTCAGCGCGCCGGGGGGCTTCCTCACTGCCGAGGTCGCCGGAGAGGTTCGGGACCGCGGCACATACTTAATGTACATTAATAAATCACACGGCGCCCAGCGCCCAATACATTTAAGGATGGTGCCTAGCGCCAGGGCACATTCAAAAATGGCGCCAAGCGCCCATTGTCAACATAATGGCGCCAGGCACTAGGGGTTAACCCCTTCAGTGCCACGGCCGCCATTAATCATGTGACCACCAGGACTGTCCGGCCACACTCCTCCCCCCCAATTCAAGTGGGAAACCAGGGAGCTATGTCCCAACGATTTGACTCCTGGTCCCGCAGTCTCTTGTGTTGATGGGGACGCTACCTGGGGGGCGTAGGCTCCGGCCTAGACAGTTCATCCATAGTGCAGTGGGCCTCTCTGCGTGGGTGCACAATGTTCAAATAGTCCACCTGAAGTCCAAGTTCAAGGCTCCACCACAAAAGTCTGTCCAATTTCCCCAAGGTAGGATGCAGCCACCTAACAGGTGGGTGGTAAGTTACCACTGTGGGGGGCCAGTTACACGAACAGAGTAAAAACTGGTCCAATGTACACACAAGTGCCACCCAAGGTGTCCCAATTGCGGATTACCCCACCTCCCACCTTAGCAGTTTTCTGCTCAAACAGGCCACAGGGTGCTCCTGCCCATATGGCTGCTCCTGGCTCGGTACTGCTCCCAATCCGTGCAGTGGCGCAGTGTCCTGGTCAAGAATGTGCGCCATCAGCACTGGAGCGGGTACCAGAGCCTCCTTCAATGACTGGAATGCCAACTCGCAAGCGGGTGCAAAGTCCACTGACTTGGGAATGCCCTTCCTAGCCATCTCTGTAAAGGGGTTCACTACAGGAATAAAGTCAATGACAACGTGTCCGTATGGCCTTACAGGTTCTAAGGTCAGTACCGGTCTGGGTGATGTGGGCCGGGTATAGCCTCTGGTTGCCTCAGTTTTGGGCCTACCCCTGTCTCCTCCCACATGGTGCCCCAGGCACTGCACCTCCATCATTCCTATCTGGCGACTGTCTGCCCTAACTGTCAGACCTGCCCTCCAATCCTCCTCTATCGACCTATGACTCGGGAAACCTACCCTGTCACCTTGGCCTACTCTTTCCTCCTCGTCCGCTACCTGTGCCACAGTGATGGCCGCCAGACCACCAGCCTCTGGATCCTGTGTGGCATCCACTACAGGGAGGCTGTGTCTTCCCTGATCTACTGCGCACAGGTAGGGACCTGCTATGTCCACAGCAACTTGCTGTAAAGGTTCTCCTATGGGCAGAGGCCCAGAGACAACACAACCGCTGGAGTGTCCCAGCTGCCAACGCATGGCACCAGCCTTACAGTTGGTCTGGGCGTTATCAGACATTCCAGACCAGGGTAAGCTCTGTGTCAGGCACTTCAGGGTACGGTCTATCTCTGAGTGGCTGTCCAAAGGGGTTTCACTGGCAACTGACACCGGATACGCAGGAAAGTTCCCTGGGGGGACCAGTTGGACACATTCCCTATCTGGTCTATCCCCTCCCACTTTCCTGGCTACCCTGTACCTTAACCCTTCCCGCCAGGTCAAACTTCCTGCCCCAACCCTGTCAAGGCCGCTGCCAGAGTGGCGCCTCATGCCTTTCGGGGATGGGTCAGAGAGTTGAGCCTCCCTAAACTCCTGCCTGTGGCCCTCAATCTCTCCTAAATTGGGACACTCTACAGGGGGATCTAGGTGGGGACTACTAGGGTCAGTCTGGTAGGGGTCAGTCACGGAAAAGTCAGTGTGGTTTCTCATACTCACCGCCGAAGTTGGCAAACCACTTGGGTCCGGAGCATCATTGGGCACCCCCACAGGATCAAACGAGCTGGAACCGACATCCTCTGCGTTGCTAGGGCACATAGGCATACCAGAGGCAAAAGGCATGCGAGGTCGATGTGCCGATCTAGCCGCTGTAATCTTTTCCTCTGGGCTGTTTGATGCTGTGGAATTGAAAGCTGGTGATAAGAAACCGTGCGCCTGTAGCTGCCCTTGTCCCAAAAGGTAGAAAAGTGTCACCCACACTTTAAACAAATAAGACAAGTAGATTTTACCAAGAGGGTCTGGGGCGCTTGAATCAAATGGTCGCGTTGACCGGAAATGGGACTCTTAAATACAAATAATAAAAAATGCAAACATAGCGTGATACTGTTTTACTGAATGTAGAAATATGGGTATGACAATGTGACTGGACTCTTACCCCAAGGTGAATAAGGTTCGCTTTGAGAAATCAAGCCACTGCTATAATAGATCCCATCAACCTTGTTCCAAATTCTCCCGAGGGTTCAGATTCTCCCCGATGCACTCATAATGGATACATGTGGGAATAAAGCTCCAAATAGTGTAATACCATTTATTAGATACACAGATGTGAATATCAAATGGACTCTCACCATCAATTAGATGTTTGAAGACACAAATGAAAACCACTTCAATGTATACACAGGTCACTGTTGTAATTGAACTCCTTATCCTTGTTCTTTACTCTCCTGAAAGTCAGGATTCTCCCCGATTCGTTCACAATGAGTATATGTGAAAAGAAGGCTCTAAATAGTGTAAAACCATTTATTAAAAACTATTAAAAGCACACAAACATGGGCAGAAAATGGACTCTCACCATCCAATAGATGTTAATGGACAGAAAAGCAAGTTTTCAGAAGATCGCCAGGCGTCCCCAGGAATCGTCACCAAACAAGCAGGTAAGTAGTTCCAATCACCGCCCAGAACCTCCACCAACGCGTTTCGATAACCTTCTGTTATCTTTTTCAAGGTGTAGGAGGTAACTGCATGGTAAGTGGTATTTATACCAAACAATGAAGCCAAATAAAAAGCCTAATTCCAGACATAGACCAACTGCTCCTCTGTAATCCCTATCCCTATCCATACAAGAATGGCAAACATCCGCTCCCCACATGTCCATTTCTGATTTTCCCATATGCCAATAATCCGACAACAGGTGTCCATCAAAGTCCGTCTGATTGGTATCCATTTCCGGTGAATGGGAGCGCAGAGAGAAGTCCGTCCCATCCTTAACCACATCCGGCGGAAGGAGGTCACCCGAATCCTCGTGTACTGTCGGCGCCACCGTACACGCCACACTTCCGGCGGAAGTCGCTCAATCAGACGCTACATCACATCCGGTTATCGCTGTTTCCGTCCCTGGTGTAACCCTTTCCCACCGGTTTTTGCGTCTCACTTCCGGCGGAGGGTAATCTATCACAACATCCTGCCGGACTGTTTTACCAGCGGACGTTTTCCTATTCATTGGGTTTCTCCTGACAACAACTGACAAACATCTGAGACATTGTTCCGGCCCACTAAAACTTCCGCATCCGCTGTGACATGCATAATTTGAGATGGAACGCAAAGGACTTGAGACGTCCGCTGGTAAAAGGATAAGGAGTTCAATTACAACAGTGACCTGTGTATACATTGAAGTGGTTTTCATTTGTGTCTTCAAACATCTAATTGATGGTGAGAGTCCATTTGATATTCACATCTGTGTATCTAATAAATGGTATTACACTATTTGGAGCTTTATTCCCACATGTATCCATTATGAGTGCATCGGGGAGAATCTGAACCCTCGGAGGGAATTTGGAACAAGGTTGATGGGATCTATTATAGCAGTGGCTTGATTTCTCAAAGCGAACCTTATTCACCTTGGGGTACGTGTCCAGTCACATTGTCATACCCATGGGGGTCATTCCGAGTTGTTCGCTCGCAAGCTGCTTTTAGCAGCTTTGCACACGCTAAGCCGCCGCCTACTGGGAGTGAATCTTAGCTTCTTAAAATTGCGAACGAAAGATTCGCAATATTGCGATAAGACATCTCTGTGCAGTTTCTGAGTAACTCGAGACTTACTCGGCATCTGCGATCAGTTCAGTGCTTGTCGTTCCTGGTTTGACGTCACAAACACACCCAGCGTTCGCCCAGACACTCCTCCGTTTCTCCAGCCACTCCCGCGTTTTTCCCAGAAACGGTAGCGTTTTTTCACACACACCCATAAAACGGCCAGTTTCCGCCCAGAAACACCCACTTCCTGTCAATCACATTACGATCACCAGAACGAGGAAAAAAACGTGAGTAAAATTCCTAACTGCATAGCAAATTTACTTGGCGCAGTCGCAGTGTGGACATTGCGCATGCGCACTAAGCCGAAAATCGCTGCGATGCAAAGAAATTTACCGAGCGAACAACTCGGAATGACCCCCCATATTTCTACATTCAGTAAAACAGTATCACGCTATGTTTGCATTTTTTATTATTTGTGTTTAAGAGTCCCATTTCCGGTCAACGCGACCATTTGATTCAAGCGCCCCAGACCCTCTTGGTAAAATCTACTTGTCTTGGTTGATGCTGTGGTTGGCTGTGCTGGCAGTTGTCTAGCAGCTGTAGTCTTTTCCTCTGGGCTGGGCTGTGCTGGAGTAACTGATGTCAACGGTGGTTGTGGAACTTGACTCCGGGGAATGGCGCCAGCAAACGTGGTGACGATCCCACCACCCAGATCATTTCCTAGGACCACATCAGTTGGGAGACCATCCATGACGGCAACTTCTCGCAACTCTGGTCCAGCTCCCCAGTCCAGGTAGACTCTTGCCATGGGAACCGCTTTCTCCGTTCCATCTACCAGGGTGACCTTGGCAGTGAGACCCTGCAATACTGCAGCAGGATCTATAAGGTGGGGGCTCACCACAGTGATTGAGGCCCCAGAGTCTCTTAGGCCTTCCCCCTGCAGGGGTCCCACATGGACCGGCTGCAGGTGCCTCCACATATTGTGTAGGGGCTGTTTGGCCATGCAGGTGACTCTCTCCACAGAGTGCACCTGTTTCCCGCCACACCCCATCGGACTGACTGGAGGGGGTACAGTCTCTGTAGGCTCATCTCCATTCATCAAACAAGCGAGCCAGGCCCCAACACTCGGATTTGAGGCACGAGTCTGGGGTGCTTGGCATGCAGGACAGTTCATCCTCAGATGTCCGATTTTCCCACAGCCGTAGCACTTCTTCTCCAGTCGTGGCACCGATGATCTCTGATCAGTTGCAGGGACGCTGCGGTGCGGTTGCTGGCCAAGAGCACCCGGGTTGGAAGATGCTTGTCTTTGGGGGTGATGAGCTGTAGAGGGGGGTCCCCCTGGTGGTACAGTCTTTTGGAGCTGGCTGCTGGCTGGGCGCTTCTGCCCGTGTAGCCGAATTGCCACATACTTGTCGGCTAACTGGGCAGCCATCTTTAAGCTGGGTGGCTCCCGGTCTAGCACCCACTCCTTCACTTCTGGGGCGCACCTGCGGTAGAACTGCTCCCTGCAGATCAGGTCGATCAGTGCGTCCCATGTAGTGGCTTCAGAATCCTTCACCCACTTCACCACGTACTGCCGCAGCTGGTTGGCGAACTGCTCATGGGTGCTGCTAGGATTCTTGGGCAAGTCTCTGAACTTCTACCTGTAAGACTCTGGAGTGATGAAGAATCGCTGGAGGAGGGCCTTCGCGACTTCGTCGTAATCCCCACAGTCCTCCGTGGCCACTCCTCGATAGGCCTCCAAGGCCTCTCCATGCAGAGTGGGCACAAGGTGTCTCACCCACTCCGACTTGGGTAATTCATGTAGTCTACAAGTCCTTTCAAAAACTTGTAAATGTCCATCAATGTCCCCATTACTGTCTGCAAATTTGGCAAACTAAATACATCCCGATCTGTGTGCAGCAGCTGACAATGGCTCCCGGGGTACCACGGCCTGTGGTGCCCGCTCATCACGCCACATCTGGATGATAATCAAACGCTCTTGCTCCATTGCCCTTTCCCCCAATTCCGCTAGCCGATCCGCTAGGCTATCCGTGCCGCCCCCCCTGGGACGTTGGGATCCTGGCACTGCTAGGGATTGCTGGGAAACATTGCTGCTGTGAGAGGGGGTGGGGCTTGTTGGTCTCACCGGTTCCAGGTGAGACCACTGTTAAGCCGTCCTCTCCGATGCGGACGCCCTCAGCGCTTTCCACCTCCGCCCGGTGGGACTCCTCCAAACTCATGAGCGCCGCCCTCATGACGCTCTTGAACACGTTGGAAGGGATCTGCACACCCTTCTGCTGACACACGATCTCCAGATCATCCTTGGACATTCCGCTGAAGTCCGCCATCTTGTGCATTCTCCTGCGCTGCAGTTACTCCTCTCCTGAGGAACTCGGCTTCTCCAATCGGGTGACTGAAAAGCCGCCTGGGATTATCCCACCGCTATGCCACCAATTTCTGTGACCGGACGGTACCGTCTCCAGTACACAGAATGGATGCTTAGGTCACACAGGACCAGGCCACATAGGGGATTCCCGCTTACCATCAGTAACCGCCTGTTACTGACTCCACCCACTGCGCTGTGGGTGGGTTTATGCTGCCACCACCAAACTCCTAACCTGCCGTGGCGTTTGTAACCACGGTTCTGCTCTGTATGTGCCGACACACTGCGTTACCACACCTATGTGGTGTTGACGAATCCCCACTAGTCACTGACTAGGCCTCTACCGGTAGCTGGTGGAAGGCGGAACTGGGAGACGCTGGTTCACCCTGGACAGCCGGTGAACGGGGCTAGGTTTCGCAAGTGTGAGGCTGGAAGGGAAAGTATTCAGTTTTTGGGGGAAAAGGTCTGGGAGAATCCATCAGCCTGCACAGCCATGGATTCCCCCCTCCTGGGACACACAACCAAGTAAGTGCAATTTACCTTCAAATACATCACATTTAAACACATGCGTTTCCCTTTAAATATACACTGAGCCTGTGCCCTGCACAGGCTCCACATACCCAGGCACTGCAGTGCCTCACATCACAATATATTTTTTATTACATTTAAAACAATGTTTTTTTATGCTGTGCTCAGCGCTGGGCTCCCCCTAGCCCTGCAGCCTGGCTGCTAGGGCTCTCCCAGTGCTGGAGGTATGGGGCTGGCTTCCCCCATCCTCCAGCCTGCCTGCCACTGGGGTCCAGGGAGCTGGCTCTCCCTGTCCCCCCAGTGTGGCACTCAGTCACTGGCCTCGCAGCACAGTGCGGCACACCCCCCCTGCCACCCAGCAGCCCGGGACGCTCGTCCCGGCTGCTGCGGCTGGCTACCTCTAGCGTGCTGAGGCGCCGGACAGAGGCAACCACAGAGCGTGCTGCAGCGGGAGCTGAGCTCCCAGCCGCAGCAGCTCACCCTTCTCCCCAGCGCACACACAGCTCAGTGCGCCAGGAGCTCCCAGACTCCGGCGGTCAGCAGCTCTCTCTTCTCACCCTGGCATGCACACACAGGTCAGCACACCGGGGGGCTTCCTCACTGCCGCCGGAGAGGTCCGGGACCGCGGCACACACTTAAAGTACATTAATAAATCACACGGTGCCTAGCGCCCAATACATTTAAGGATGGCGCCTAGCACCAGGGCACATTCAAAAATGTCGCCAAGCGCCCATTGTCAACATAATGGCGCCGGGCACTAGGGGTAAACCCCTTCAGTGCCATGGCCGCCATTAATCATGTGGCCACCAGGACTGTCTGGCCACAAGTACATTCTTGGAGTTCTCTTTATATACATTTTTTTAAAAGTCACACTCTATTTTGTAGTATGTATTTGCTCCAAAGACATTTAAAAACCCTTATACGCTTATATGTAGTGGGGACAGATGTCCATTCCCCTCCTTTTCCAGATGTGGGCCCATGTGAGCCCAGCATTTCTTAATTAACTGGTCTCTTTGAAATCCTAGAGATTTCATGATCTTTACTTTAACTTGACTAACACAAGATCTAGTCCCTGCCCTCTCCTATGAGGGATATAGAGTATATTATGACTACAATGAGTACTGAAGTTCCCAATATAATGACCCATAGTGGTCGGTCTAGTTTAGGCCCAATTGACCTCTGCACGGTTATGTATTTCATTGTTCAAACTTAACTTGAGCAAAGTGGAACCCAAGTCTCTTTTTCCTTAATTGACACAGAAGTGGGCGTGGTCAGCAACACTCGATATGGACCACCAAATCTGGGCTCAAGTAACTCTTTCACGTGTCTTTCCAGATACACCCGATCTCCTGGTTACAGCTTGCTCCTGAATCTGGGAGAGAGGCAAAACTAGAAAATACAGAGGTGCCAGTTCCTTTTAACATACGCAGTCAAATTACCATATTTATGCTGTAACTCTCATGGATAATAACATCCTATCTTAGGTATGCTTATCAGACAATATTTCATAAGGTGAATAACCTGGGGTTTTACTTAATATGGTTCTAGTATTAACCAGTACTAAAAATAAACACTATAGCATCCCTTTGTGGTTTCTGTGACACACTCACTTACCTGTGGGGGATACATGGAATGCAGTTGTATTCCCAAACCATACCTTATGTACTACATTATTTCTTCAATGAAATAAATACCGCTATCTGCTACTATAACTTCTGGTACTCCATATCTGCAAATAACTTCTGAAACTAATTTTCTAGCTATTGATTTTGCTGTGGCTTTTGCCATTGGCCAATAACTGAAAATGTCTGTGGCTACCAATACATCTTTGGCAGTTAGATATAGTCAATTTGCAGTCTTTGGAAATAGAAAATAACTTTTGGGATTGCTCCAAGGTTTGTCTTGACCTTCTGTCCTGGATTGGACATTTCCACATATCCAGTAGGCTTGTAGAAACTTGGTTGTATTTGGATAAAATTCTGGAGCTATCCATCTTTCATTAGCTAAATTTCCCATTTGATCCCTTCCCAGGTGTGTGAGTCCATGGCTGACTTAACACATAGGTGGATATAAGCTTCTGGGTAAGCATAACTTCTCTTCTAATTTCCATAAGCCAGTGTCTTATTCTTGTCTGGCTCCTCTTGTCTGTCATGCTGCTTTTTCTTCAGGACCTGCTTGTTCCTGAAATTTCTTCAAATCCTGTAGATCAGGCATATGAGACTTTACTTCTTCTGTTTCTTCTGTCTGTGTGGTGTGGACTGCTACCTACACTGATTGGTTGGTTGTTTGGTTGCTTTCTTTATCCACAGGCTTCTTTCTCACTCCTGCTTGGTTCTGAAGTTCAATCAGCATAGCATAATCAGGCATTTGGTCTGGCACTGGAATGGTTACTGTATAGGCTTGCCTTTCCTGGTGGGGGCATCTTGCTGCCCTCTTGGCCTCAGCAGCTTCCAGATTGTTGCCTCTTGTTTCAGGAGTGTCATTTCTTTTGTGTGCCTGGATCTTCATTACTGCAACCTTTTCTGTGGCCCTCGCAGAGCTCTCAACTGGTGTCTGATCAGGGAAGCACGTTGTATGTCTTCACCACTTGCCTTCTTGAAGCCTCCACTTTTCCATATCTGGCCCACACTCTTGTGCTGGGATGGTAAGGATCTTGAATCCACAACTTCATGTTCAGTGGTTACTACATATCCTGTATAAGGAATCCCCATAGTACCTTGATCCATCCACATATAGCTCATGCTGAGCATAAGGTGGTTCTTGATGCAATAAAGCTACACAATCATGGGAAAAAGATACATTTTGCCCTTAGTAGAACTATCATCTTGCTCTGGATTTTGCTTAGTAGAACTATCATCTTGCTCTGGATCGTCCCTCTGCGTCCATGATGATCTGTCTGTATCCTCCTTCTCTGGACCACCTTCCTGGTTCTTATCATTATCTTCTTTCTTGCAGATCCTTCAGTAGATAATGTAGATAATCTGTTTCTCCCTCCTTTTGAATCTTGAAATTCAACATCTTCATTTATTAATGCTGGTTGCTGGGTTGAGGGAAGTGCATCTTCTGATGGTTACGTTGTTGGACTTAGCAGTGCTACTTCATACATGGGCAGCCTTGCCACTGGCAGGTGCTTGGTTCTTGCTAGCTGAAGCTTCTCTGTACCTGCATATGGTACCTGGATGATAAGCTCTTGCTTCAGCACTATGTCTGTGCTCTTGTCCTTTTCTAGTTCTGTTGATTTAGCACTATGTCTGTGCTCTTGTCCTCTTCTAGTTCTGTTGATTTAGCACTGTGTCGGTGCTCTTGTCCTCTTCTAGTTCTGTTGATTTAGCACTGTGTTGGTGCTCTTGTCCTCTTCTAGTTCTGTTGATTTAGCACTGTGTCGGTGCTCTTGTCCTTTTCTAGGACTGTTGCTGCTGCCACTGCTCTAATGCCGGTAGGTGCTCCTTCTTCTATAGTCAGGTAGGTGTTGGGCTTGAGATGAGGCAACTGCTGCTTACAATTGTTCAATTGCTTTATTCTTCTGTTGCTGTGTGTAGGATGTGGACTGTCACTCCCTTTCAGTGTTGTCATACAATGCTTACATATAGACTGATGCTAGAGGTATCCGTTTCCTGTAGTGTCCTACTAGGCCCAGGAATGATCATCTGACTTGCTCGACACTAGTTGCCATCTTAGCTTGCAGTATGAATTTCTTTCTCTCTTCTGTTAGATGTTGGGTACCTTAAGTGTCCTAGGAAGATTAGCTCTTGCTTTGCTAGCTGCAATTTCTCCTTCTGAGGCTCTGCAGTCTTGTTCTTCCAGAAACTGAAATAAAGACACTGTCTCTTCTTGGTACTTCTTTCAGTGGTGGTGGCAATCAGCAGGTCATTAACATAATGTATTTAGCTGTGCATGTTCTGGATAAACCACTTGGTGATGTAGCCCCTCCCTGGGTTACACTGGCTTAGCAGTATTGCTTACTTCCACAACTGGTACTTCGGGAATTAGCCAATACTGAACATCTGTTCCAACTTGCTTCTAAATGGTTCTGTACCTCCTTTGATAAGTTGCTGGAAAACTCAACTTCTGCTGGGGTGTACTGTATTCTTGCTTGGATAAGCTTCAGTACATTGTGCTTCAGCAAAGTCACTGGACATGTACTCCGAGGTCAAGAATTGGACTGGTATTGGTGACTGTAGTTCTTGCATCTCCTGTCCCTTTAAGGGATTCTGATATCATCAGCTCTTGTGGTACCACCCTCTACTGTCTTCTGCGTCCGCTGGTTCCAGTATTTATTAGACACAAACGTCCTTATTCAGTGGGCAAGGTGACTGCAATCATACCTTCTGTTGTTCCTTCTGGAGACATTATATTCACTGGGATGCACCAGAAGCCTGCAATTCACGTTGGCAGAAGTAGCATCAATAATTTGTCTTTTGGGACCTCTTCTGTCTTGTTCCTTATTATTTGCTTTAACACTGGAGCTGCTGCTGCTGCTTTAAATCTTCTCCTGGATTACCGCTGTAATCTTGCCATATAAAACTGACCACTGTCAGATATCTTTCTTAAAACAGACTTCCTTTAGTCTTCAAACTTTCATGTGACCTTCATATCGCTTCTCAACTTTCCTTTTTCCAATCACCTCTCTTTATGATCCATCCATTATCCGACATACTTTGTCCTTTTTTCACTTGAATATTTTTCCTTCTGCTGCTGGCATGTCATCTTCTTAGTCCAAGTCCACCCATGCTGGGGTTTAACATAATGATGTCCATGCTGAGAGTTATTGTTCCTCTTCATCTTATTTTTACTGTGAGAGGTAGACTTGTATATCAACTTTTATTTTAGGTTACATCCTTGCTGGAATGTTGTGGGTACATCTTGCTTTCTTGCAGGGGGTAGGGCTTGATCTCCCAATCCAGTTGCTTTGATGGCCTGATCTGTAAGCAAATGTGGAGGAATCTGGTTGTGTATAACAAAACAGTTCTTGAAACCCCTGTGTCTCCTTTGGGTAAAGTCACTTTTGTCGAAATGCCAGTGGCGGCTGGGTACAAATTTACTTAACAGGGTATATATATATATATATATATATATATATATATATGTATACCAATGGATTGGCACTCACCCTTCGTAGTTACAGACGCCCCCGTGCCTTCTGGGATATGTAGTACACACGACGTTTCCTGGCATGCAGCGGCACTCAGGGAAAGATACGAGCAATTATAAGCAAAAGGTGTTTATTCCATAGTGAAAAAAATGGTCCAACGTTTCGGGGCGCAACCACCCCTTTGTCAAGGTGAACAACAAAAGTGAAAACATAATGCAAAGTGATTACCTTTATACGTGAGAAGAGTGGGGAGGTCCCGCGAGCGGGAGGTGCAGCAGCGTTTCCGGGGACAGGAATGCTATTCCTTCCCTGCTTGTGTGCGTGAGAGCGTGATGTGTCAGCTCCGGTCACGTGATCCGGCATCGCGTCCCATGGCGTCCTGGTTCCCATGGTAACTATCCGTGTGACTGTTATACGCTGACAGCCTACACGGAAAACAAGAGGACTCACAGGGTGTCGTGGCGCGGTGGACACGGTCCGTGCTGAATAAGTGGACATGTGTGAATGAAAGGTTAAAGTGTCTTCAATGAAAAAAAAACTACATAGAAATACACAGTATAAACATTTACATATTAGGGCAAGTATGAAATACAATATTAAGGCACATTTATAGCAATCGCATGCTGGAGTGGCTGAATCAAGGCAGCCATATCGCTCCCAGTTTTAGCAACATCTAGTGTTGTGTTTAGACTTGCACTACTCGCATTCTATATTGTGGCTTATGCTTCACACCTGGGGCCAGTGTACGCCCCATCCGATGCCTGCCCCATGTGGACAGAGCACGGAGGGGCGCGCTCCGGGCACAGGCGCGAACAGGGGCCTGGTAGACAGCAATCATATATCCTGAAATGATAAATCTATGACTAAGAAACTGGCATTAGTCAAATATCAAAATACATTCCACGGCATTTTGTCATTGAGTCCTTTGGGCTTGATGGTTGCCAAATTGTAGATCCATCTCGCCTCCAATCTCAACAAGTCACCTGCTCTATCTCCACCCCTCAATTTTTTTGGGCATTGATCGATGATTTGAAATCTTAGATCGTTCATAGAGTGTCCGTGGTCGGCATAATGCCGGGCTACCGGCTGTTCTGATGGTTTGCCTGATAGTGCAGCTTTGACCGCAGACCTGTGTAGTGCAAGACGTTCTCGGGCATTCCGGATGGTCTTGCCCACATATTGCAGTCCGCAGGGGCAGGTGATTAGGTACACTATAAAAGTGCTAGTGCAGGTAAGTATGTGCCTAATATCGTATGTTTTTCCTGTACAGCAGGATACGAAAGTGGAGCCGGGATTCATAAATTTACAAGTCTCACACCCTAGACATTTGTAACATCCAGGGGATCTCGAGAGGAATGTGGTTGGTTCCGGTTTATCGAAACCTGTGATGTCCGAATGGACGACCCAATCTTTGATGCTCTTTCCCCTGGTGTGGCAAACCATGGGTTTCTTCCTATGTAACGATGATAATGACTTGTCAGTTGTGATAATAGGCCATAGTGCTTGTAAGGCCCTGGGCACTACTGGACTGGCTGTGTTATATTTCGTGACAAATGGTACAATATGAGTGTCCTTTTTAGTTTTCTGGCATAGCAGATCCTCCCTGCGCATGCCTGCTACTTCATGCTGACTGGCCTGTAGTGCTTTGATGTTATATCCCCTCTCAATGAAACGATTCTTTACTATAGTCAAGGCCCCCTCTAATTCAGTAGGATTACTGGTGATCCTTGCCGCCCTGATAAATTGTGATTTGGGCAATCCTTTCTTCAGTGCCTCAGGGTGGTGGCTGTTATGTCTGAGCAGTGTATTTTTATCTGTCGGTTTATAGAATACTGCCGTTGATATTTCGTTGTTGATGATAGAAACCATCACGTCTAAATAATTTAGTGAGGACAGACTCCACGACGCTGTGACCTTGATGGTGGAGATTCTGTTGTTTATGTGGGCGATGAGTGCTTCAAATTTCTCCTGGCCGCCAGTCCACAAGATGAATATGTCATCTATATACCGAGCATAATATAAAATATGTTGTGATATGATGACATCATTAAAGAACATGTTCTGCTCTTCCTGAAGCATGAAAGTGTTGGCGAAGGATGGCGACACATTGCTCCCCATCGCACACCCACTTACTTGGCAGTAGAATCTACCATCAAATAAAAAATAATTTCTTATGAGGGTCAGTTCTAGCAGCTTAAGAAACAAATTTGTCTCGATGGACTCCATGTTGACGCGGATTAAAAAATCCCTCATGGCTTCTAGTCCCGCCCTTTGCGGTATGCTGGTGTATAAACTACAGATGTCAATGGTGCAAATTAAAGTGCCTGTGGGAATGTTCGATAATGATCTGAGTTGATTAAGGAACATGGTGGTGTCCTTGATGTATCTAGGTTGTTGGCAAATGAGCGGCTGCAATACACTGTCTAAAAACGATGAAATGGGTTGATAAAGTGACTTGTGCGCAGAGATGATTGGTCTCCCAGGAGGTTCGTCCACATTTTTGTGTATTTTGGGCACTGTAAATAAAACTGGTACCACAGGGAATTCTTGTTTGAGAGCCGAACATAATTTCTTGGAGATTTTTCCGGTAGCAGTGGCCACGTCTAAGATGTTGTCAATTTCTTGTTTATACTCCATGGTGGGATCTTGGGATAACTCTCGATAAACTTGGTGATCCCCCAATTGTCTATAGATTTCGGCTCTATAGTCAGACAGGTTCATGATGACAATTCCGCCCCCTTTATCGGCGGGGCGGATTATTATGTCCCTGTATGTTGCCAGTTGTTTAAGTGCTCTGTGTTCTGATTTGGACAGGTTGTAATGTGCCTTCGTTGAGGCAGAAGTGTACCTGGAAACCGAGTCATCTACCAGTCTTGTAAAGGATTTGATTGAGGCGTTCGTGGAGACAGGGTCAAACTGAGATTTACGAGTGGAGTTGATGTAGTTTTGATGGGGATCAGGACTGGCATTCACAGGGTGTTGTTGAAAGAACTCCTGCAGGCGAAGCTTGCGTGCAAATTTATGGAGTTCGATTTGCCAGTTTAGACCATCAAATCTATTTGATGGTCTAAACTGGCAAATCGAACTCCATAAATTTGCACGCAAGCTTCGCCTGCAGGAGTTCTTTCAACAACACCCTGTGAATGCCAGTCCTGATCCCCATCAAAACTACATCAACTCCACTCGTAAATCTCAGTTTGACCCTGTCTCCACGAACGCCTCAATCAAATCCTTTACAAGACTGGTAGATGACTCGGTTTCCAGGTACACTTCTGCCTCAACGAAGGCACATTACAACCTGTCCAAATCAGAACACAGAGCACTTAAACAACTGGCAACATACAGGGACATAATAATCCGCCCCGCCGATAAAGGGGGCGGAATTGTCATCATGAACCTGTCTGACTATAGAGCCGAAATCTATAGACAATTGGGGGATCACCAAGTTTATCGAGAGTTATCCCAAGATCCCACCATGGAGTATAAACAAGAAATTGACAACATCTTAGACGTGGCCACTGCTACCGGAAAAATCTCCAAGAAATTATGTTCGGCTCTCAAACAAGAATTCCCTGTGGTACCAGTTTTATTTACAGTGCCCAAAATACACAAAAATGTGGACGAACCTCCTGGGAGACCAATCATCTCTGCGCACAAGTCACTTTATCAACCCATTTCATCGTTTTTAGACAGTGTATTGCAGCCGCTCATTTGCCAACAACCTAGATACATCAAGGACACCACCATGTTCCTTAATCAACTCAGATCATTATCGAACATTCCCACAGGCACTTTAATTTGCACCATTGACATCTGTAGTTTATACACCAGCATACCGCAAAGGGCGGGACTAGAAGCCATGAGGGATTTTTTAATCCGCGTCAACATGGAGTCCATCGAGACAAATTTGTTTCTTAAGCTGCTAGAACTGACCCTCATAAGAAATTATTTTTTATTTGATGGTAGATTCTACTGCCAAGTAAGTGGGTGTGCGATGGGGAGCAATGTGTCGCCATCCTTCGCCAACACTTTCATGCTTCAGGAAGAGCAGAACATGTTCTTTAATGATGTCATCATATCACAACATATTTTATATTATGCTCGGTATATAGATGACATATTCATCTTGTGGACTGGCGGCCAGGAGAAATTTGAAGCACTCATCGCCCACATAAACAACAGAATCTCCACCATCAAGGTCACAGCGTCGTGGAGTCTGTCCTCACTAAATTATTTAGACGTGATGGTTTCTATCATCAACAACGAAATATCAACGGCAGTATTCTATAAACCGACAGATAAAAATACACTGCTCAGACATAACAGCCACCACCCTGAGGCACTGAAGAAAGGATTGCCCAAATCACAATTTATCAGGGCGGCAAGGATCACCAGTAATCCTACTGAATTAGAGGGGGCCTTGACTATAGTAAAGAATCGTTTCATTGAGAGGGGATATAACATCAAAGCACTACAGGCCAGTCAGCATGAAGTAGCAGGCATGCGCAGGGAGGATCTGCTATGCCAGAAAACTAAAAAGGACACTCATATTGTACCATTTGTCACGAAATATAACACAGCCAGTCCAGTAGTGCCCAGGGCCTTACAAGCACTATGGCCTATTATCACAACTGACAAGTCATTATCATCGTTACATAGGAAGAAACCCATGGTTTGCCACACCAGGGGAAAGAGCATCAAAGATTGGGTCGTCCATTCG
The DNA here is from genome assembly GCF_028390025.1 of Pseudophryne corroboree. Classification (NCBI taxonomy): domain Eukaryota; kingdom Metazoa; phylum Chordata; class Amphibia; order Anura; family Myobatrachidae; genus Pseudophryne; species Pseudophryne corroboree. The sequence goes on from NC_086451.1 coordinate 3,397,116, forward strand.
GACATCACAGGTTTCGATAAACCGGAACCAACCACATTCCTCTCGAGATCCCCTGGATGTTACAAATGTCTAGGGTGTGAGACTTGTAAATTTATGAATCCCGGCTCCACTTTCGTATCCTGCTGTACAGGAAAAACATACGATATTAGGCACATACTTACCTGCACTAGCACTTTTATAGTGTACCTAATCACCTGCCCCTGCGGACTGCAATATGTGGGCAAGACCATCCGGAATGCCCGAGAACGTCTTGCACTACACAGGTCTGCGGTCAAAGCTGCACTATCAGGCAAACCATCAGAACAGCCGGTAGCCCGGCATTATGCCGACCACGGACACTCTATGAACGATCTAAGATTTCAAATCATCGATCAATGCCCAAAAAAATTGAGGGGTGGAGATAGAGCAGGTGACTTGTTGAGATTGGAGGCGAGATGGATCTACAATTTGGCAACCATCAAGCCCAAAGGACTCAATGACAAAATGCCGTGGAATGTATTTTGATATTTAACTAATGCCAGTTTCTTAGTCATAGATTTATCATTTCAGGATATATGATTGCTGTCTACCAGGCCCCTGTTCGCGCCTGTGCCCGGAGCGCGCCCCTCCGTGCTCTGTCCACATGGGGCAGGCATCGGATGGGGCGTACACTGGCCCCAGGTGTGAAGCATAAGCCACAATATAGAATGCGAGTAGTGCAAGTCTAAACACAACACTAGATGTTGCTAAAACTGGGAGCGATATGGCTGCCTTGATTCAGCCACTCCAGCATGCGATTGCTATAAATGTGCCTTAATATTGTATTTCATACTTGCCCTAATATGTAAATGTTTATACTGTGTATTTCTATGTAGTTTTTTTTTCATTGAAGACACTTTAACCTTTCATTCACACATGTCCACTTATTCAGCACGGACCGTGTCCACCGCGCCACGACACCCTGTGAGTCCTCTTGTTTTCCGTGTAGGCTGTCAGCGTATAACAGTCACACGGATAGTTACCATGGGAACCAGGACGCCATGGGACGCGATGCCGGATCACGTGACCGGAGCTGACACATCACGCTCTCACGCACACAAGCAGGGAAGGAATAGCATTCCTGTCCCCGGAAACGCTGCTGCACCTCCCGCTCGCGGGACATCCCCACTCTTCTCACGTATAAAGGTAATCACTTTGCATTATGTTTTCACTTTTGTTGTTCACCTTGACAAAGGGGTGGTTGCACCCCGAAACGTTGGACCATTTTTTTCACTATGGAATAAACACCTTTTGCTTATAATTGCTCGTATCTTTCCCTGAGTGCCGCTGCATGCCAGGAAACGTCGTGTATATATATATATATATATATATATATATATATATATATACTAGGTGCTTCATTGCGCCCTTCATTCACACCGTCGTAAGGGGCTATGCCCCCTTAACACTTGCACACCTTTCTGGGGTTCAATATTTGTATTATATGGAGTATTACCTGCATTCCTTTGTTAGTGGTTAAATATTGCTCAATGAAAGGGCGTGCGATGGTGAAGGAGGCGCAGCCCCTTGCGACGGCGTGAACAGTGCCTGCAGGGAACGATGTATAGAATGTAGCGGGTACGGGGGGACTGCGGATGGGGGAGGGTGTCTGCAGATGCTGCAGGTGGAGGGGGGCAGACATATATGGGGGGTGGATGGTGGAGGGAGTCTGGAGGTGCTGTGGGTGGTGGAGGGGCAGGGGAGTGGGAGCCGCGGGTGGTGTAGGGGGTCTGGAGGCACAGTGTGTGGGGGAGGGGAAGGTGCGGAGGTGTGGTGCATTGGGGAGGGGTCTGGAGGCGCTGCGGGTACTGTACCTGCCAAAAAGGTAGTGGGAGGGTATGCAGTAAGAGCCAGGACAGGGGTGACAGGGTCAGAACAGTGGTGACGGGGCAAGGACAGGGGTGACGGGGCCAGGACAGGGGTGACGGGGCCAGGACAGGGGTGACGGGGCCAGGACAGGGGCGACGGGGACAGGGGCGACGGGGCCAGGACAGGGGCGACGGGGCCAGGACAGGGGCGACGGGGCCAGGACAGAAATGACAGGGCCGGGATAGGGGTGACAGGGCAAGCACAGGGGTGACAGGGCCAGGATAAGGGTGAAAGGGCCAGGATAAGGGTGGCAGGGCAAGGCCAGGGGTGACAGGGACATGACAGAACACAGGGCACGGGAGAGATTGGTATTAGGGACAGAACAGTGGTGACAGACAGATGTATCTTACCGGAGTCACTGCTGCTGGCTGCTGCTGTTCCACTCCAACCTGTTGGGATCTGCTGCTGCTGGAGACTTGGCATGGCTCACTCTCTCAGGCTGGAGTCCTGCTTCCTCTGCCCGTCCGCATCCCTCCCCCCCCCCCCCCTCCTCCTCAGTCACACACCGCGGACCTCGCGCGGCTGCCGGGCACTGTGGTAAGGGGAGACTGGGAGTGACTGGTTAGTCCCCAGGAGACGCTGCGGCTGGAGGGAGGAGGGCACCATAGCATGCACGTGGCGCGGACCTCGCGGCTGCCGGGCACTGTGGTAAGGGGAGACTGGGAGTGACTGGTTAGCCCCCAGGAGACGCTGCGGCTGGAGGGAGGAGGGGGTCATAGCATGCACATGGCGTGGACATCGCGGCTGCCGGGCAGTGTGGTAAGGGGAGACTGGGAGTGACTGGTTAGTCCCCAGGAGACGCTGAGGCTGGAGGGAGGAGGGCGCCATAGCATGCACGTGGCGCGGACCTCGCGGCTGCCGGGCACTGTGGTAAGGGGAGACTGGGAGTGACTGGTTAGCCCCCAGGAGATGCTGCGGCTGGAGGGAGGAGGGGGTCATAGCATGCACGTGGCGCGGACCTCGCGGCTGCCGGGCAGGGTGGTAAGGGGAGACTGGGAGTGACTGGTTAGTCCCCAGGAGACGCTGCGGCTGGAGGGAGGAGGGGGTCGGAGCCTGCAAGCAGCGCGGACTTCTGCAGCGCTGCCCACCGGCTAAAGTGTGTGAAGGAGCTGGGCGCACCTCACTGCGGGTGGTAGCGCTGCAGCTAGCGGTGGGGTTGCCGGGGCTGGAGATAACAGAGGCAGTACGGAACCTGCACAGCAGCAGGTGCCCCACAAAACTGCAGCTAAGAAGCGTGGAGTGTGCCAGAAAGTGACGCTCCTCTGCGCCAGAGAGCCCCTGCTGAGTATGCTGATGTGGGGGGTCAAGCACACAGTGAGACGGTGCCCATCTGTCTGTACAGCATACCCCCTCACACCCCCATACCTCCCAACTGTCCTTATTTTCGCGGGACAGTCCCGTTTTTTGGGGTCTGTCCCGCTGTCCCACCCGCGGGCCGCAGTGTCCCGCGGTGGGGGGGGGGCAGTTGGGAAGCTCCTGTACTCGCTGTTCTGCTTAGCAGAGCAGCGGTGAATAGACGCTGTGCGCATGCGCACAGCATCTATTTAGTGGAGACAGGAGGAGAGGGGGCATGCCAGCGGTTCACAGAGCGCTGGGCATGCCCCCTCACTGACGAAAATGGGGCGTGGCTCGCGATCGTGGGTCCTCAGCGCAGCCACACCCCCTTTTCGTTGGCCACGCTTCCTTTTCGTTGTGCGGGTGTCCCTCCTTCTGCCTGAAGAAAGCTGGGAGGTATGCACCTAGTCTCCTATAGATTTCCCCAGATCGGTGACTCATTTGACTAACTCCACCCAGCGTTAGCAAATGAGGCACAAAGTCACAGATCTGGGCTAATATATAGGATATAATAAGATTTTACTCACCGGTAAATCTATTTCTCGTAGTCCGTAGTGGATGCTGGGACTCCGTAAGGACCATGGGGAATAGCGGCTCCGCAGGAGACTGGGCACAACTAAAGAAAGCTTTAGGATTACCTGGTGTGCACTGGCTCCTCCCACTAAGACCCTCCTCCAGACCTCAGTTAGGATACTGTGCCCGGAAGAGCTGACACAATTAGGAAGGATTTTGAATCCCGGGTAAGACTCATACCAGCCACACCAATCACACCGTATAACTCGTGATACTATACCCAGTTAACAGTATGAAATATAACTGAGCCTCTCAACAGATGGCTCAACAATAACCCTTTAGTTAGGCAATAACTATAAACAAGTATTGCAGACAATCCGCACTTGGGATGGGCGCCCAGCATCCACTACGGACTACGAGAAATAGATTTACCGGTGAGTAAAATCTTATTTTCTCTGACGTCCTAAGTGGATGCTGGGACTCCGTAAGGACCATGGGGATTATACCAAAGCTCCCAAACGGGCGGGAGAGTGCGGATGACTCTGCAGCACTGAATGAGAGAACTCCAGGTCCTCCTCAGCCAGGGTATCAAACTTGTAGACTGTTGCAAAAATGTTTGAACCCGACCAAGTAACAGCTCGGCAAAGTTGTAAAGCCGAGACCCCTCGGGCAGCCGCCCAAGAAGAGCCCACTTTCCTCGTGGAATGAGCTTTTACAGATTTAGGGTGCGGCAGCCCAGCATGTGCAAGTTGAATCGTACTACAGATCCAGCGAGCAATAGTCTGCTTAGAAGCAGGAGCACCCAGCTTGTTGGGTGCATACAGGATAAATAGCGAGTCAGTTTTCCTGACTCCAGCCGTCCTGGAAACATATACTTTTCAGGGCCCTGACTACGTCCAGTAACTTGGAATCCTCCAAGTCCCAAGTAGCCGCAGGTACCACAATAGGTTGGTTCACATGAAAAACTGATACCACCTTAGGAAGGAATTGGGAACGAGTCCTCAATTCCGCCTTATCCATATAAAATACAGATAAGGGCTTTTGTATGACAAAGCCGCTAATTCTGATACACGCCTGGCCGACGCCAAGGCCCACAGCATGACCACTTTCCACGTGAGGTATTGTAGCTCCACGGATTTAAGTGGCTCAACCCAATGCGACTTCAGGAAATCCAACACCACGTTGAGATCCCACGGTGCCACTTGAGGCACAAACGGGGCTGACTATGCAGCACTCCCTTAACAAAAGTCCGAACTTCAGGCAGTGAAGCCAGTTCTATTTTGGAAGAAAATCGATAGAGCCGAAATCTGGACCTTCATGGAACCCAATTTTAGGCCCATAGTCCCCTCTGACTGTAGGAAGTGCAGAAATCGACCCAGCTGAAATTTCTCCTTTGGGGCCTTCCTGGCCTCACAGCACGCAACATATTTCCACCATATGCGGTGATAATGGTTTGCGTTCACTTCTTTCCTAGCTTTAAATAGCGTAGGGATAACTTCCTCCGGAATGCCCTTTTCCTTCAGGATCCGGCGTTCAACCGCCATGCCGTCAAACGCAGCCGCGGCACGTCTTGGAACAGACAGGCCCCCTGCTGCAGCAGGTCCTGTCTGAGCGGCAGAGGCCATGGGTCCTCTGAGATCATTTCTTGGAGTTCTGGTTACCAAGCTCTTCTTGGCCAACCCGGAACAATGAGTATAGTTCTTACTCCTCTCCTTCTTATTATTCTCATTACCCTGGGTAAGAGAGGCAGAGAAGGGAACACATACACCGACTGGTACACCCACGGTGTTACCAGAGCGTCCACAGCTATCGCCTGAGGGTCCCTTGACCTGGTGCAATATCTTTGTAGCTTTTTGTTGAGGCGGGACGCCATCATGTCCACCTGTGGCCTTTCCCAACGGTGTACAATCATTTGGAAGACTTCTGGATGAAGTCCCCACTCTCCCGGGTGGAGGTCGTGTCTTCTGAGAAAGTCTGCTTCTCAGTTGTCCACTCCAGGAATGAACACTGCTGACAGTGCTAACACATGATTTTCCGCCCATCGGAGAATCCTTGTGGCTTCTGCCATCGCCATCCTGCTTCTTGTGCCGCCCTGTCGGTTTACATGAGCGACCGCCGTGATGTTGTCTGACTGGATCAGCACCGGCCGGTGTTGAAGCAGGGGTCTAGCCTGACTTAGGGCATTGTAAATGGCCCTTAGTTCCAGAATATTTATGTGTAGGGAAGTCTCCTGACTTTTCCATAGGCTTGGAAGTTTCTTCCCTGTGTGACTGCCCCCCAGCCTCGAAGGCTGGCATCCGTGGTCACCAGGACCCAGTCCTGTATGCCGAATCTGCGGCCCCCTAGAAGATGAGCACTCTGCAGCCACCACAACAGCGACACCCTGGCCCATTGGAGACAGGGTTATCCGCCGATGCATCTGAAGATGCGACCCGGACCATTTGTCCAACAGATCCCACTGGAAAATCCCTGCATGGGACCTGGCGAATGGAATTTCTCCGTAAGAAGCTACCATCTTTCCCAGGGCTCGCGTGCATTGATGCACCGACACCTGTATTTGTATTAGGAGGTCTCTGTCTAGAGACGACAACTCCTTGGACTTCTCCTCCGGGAGAAACCCTTTTTATCCTGTTCTGTGTCCAGAACCATACCCAAGAACAGTAGACGCGTCGTAGGAACCAGCTGCGACTTTGGAATATTCAGAATCCAGCCGTGCTGTTGTAGCACTTCCCGAGATAGTGCTACTCCGACGAACAACTGCTCCCTGGACCTCGCCTTTATAAGGAGATCATCCAAGTACGGGATATTTCGGCCATTACCTTGGTAAATACCTCGGTGCCGGGGACAGACCAACGGCAACGTCTGGAATTGGTAATGACAATCCTGTACCACAATTTTGAGGTACTCCTGGTGAAGAGGGTAAATAGGGACATGCAGGTAAGCCTCCTTGATGTCCAGTGATACCATGAAATTCTCCAGGCTTGCAATAATCGCCCTGAGCGATTCCATTTTGAACTTGAACCTTCGTATATAAGTGTTCAAGGCTTTCACTTTTAGAATGGGTCTCACCGAACCGTCTGGTTTTGGTACCACAACATTTTGGAATAGTAACCCCGGCCTTGTTGAAGGAGGGGTACCTTGATTTCACCTGCTGGAAGTACAGCTTGTGAATTGCCGCCGGTACTACCTTTCTCCGAGGGCAGCAGGCAAGGCTGATGTGAGGTAACGGCGAGGGGGAGTCGCCTCGAACTCCAGCCTGTATCCCTGTGATACTATTTGCAGAACCTAGGGATCCACCTGTGGGCAAGCCCACTGGTCCCTGAAGTTCCCGAGACGCACCCCTTCGCACCTGTCTCCACCTGTGGAGCCCCAGCATCATGCGGTGGACTCAGAGGAAGCGGGGAAGATTTTTGATCCTGGGAACTGGCTGCTGGTGCAGAATTTTCCTTCTTCCCTTTACTCTGTGCAGAAAGGAAGCGCCTTTGACCCGATTGCTTTTCTGAAGCCGAAAGGACTGTACCTGAAAATACGGTGCTTTCTTAGGCTGTGAGGAAACCTGAGGTAAAAATTTTTCTTCCCAGCTGTTGCTGTGGATACGAGGTCCCAGAGACCATCCCCAAACAATTCCTCACCCCTATAAGGCAGAATCTCCATGAGCCTTTTACAGGCAGCATCACCTGTCCACTGCCGGGTTTCTAATACCCTCCTGGCAGAATGGACATTGCATTAATTCTGGATGCCAGCCGGCAAATATCCCTCTGTGCATCCTTCATATATAAGACAACGTCTTTAATATGCTCTATGTTAGCAAAATATTATCCCTGTCTAGGGTATTAATATTATCTGACAGGGTATCAGACCACGCTGCAGCAGCACTATTTATGCTGAGGCAATTGCAGGTCTCAGTATAGAACCTGAGTGTGTATATACAGACTTCAGGATAGCCTCCTGCTTTTTATCAGCAGGCTCCTTCAAGGTGGCCGTATCCTAAGACGGCAGTGCCACCTTTTTTGACAAACGTGTGAGCGCCTTATCCACCCTAGGGGATATCTCCCAACGTGACCTATCCTCTGGCGGGAAAGGGTACGCCATCAATAACTTTTTAGAAATTACCAGTTTCTTATCGGGGGAACCCACGCTTCTTTACACACTTCATTCACTCATCTGATGGGGGAACAAAACACTGGCTGCTTTTTCTCCCCAAACATAAAACCCCTTTTATGTGGTACTTGGGTTCATGTCAGAAATGCGTAACACATTTTTCATTGCCGAGATCATGTAACGGATGTTCCTAGTGGATTGTGTATATGTCTCAACCTCGTCGACACTGGAGTCAGACTCCGTGTCGACATCTGTGTCTGCCATCTGAGGTAACGGGCGCTTTTTGAGCCCCTGATGGCCTTTGAGACGCCTGGGCAGGCGCGGGCTGAGAAGCCGGCTGTCCCACAGCTGTTACGTCATCCAGCCTTTTATGTAAGGAGTTGACATTGTCGGTTAATACCTTCCACCTATCCATCCACTCTGGTGTCGGCCCCACAGGGGGCGACATCCCATTTATCGGCCTCTGCTCCGCCTCCACGTAACCTTCCTCATCCAACATGTCGACACAGCCGTACCGACACACCGCACACACACAGGGAATGCTCTGACTGAGGACAGGACCCCACAAAGTCCTTTGGGGAGACAGAGAGAGAGTATGCCAGCACACACCAGAGCGCTATATAATGCAGGGATTAACACTATAACTGAGTGATTTTTCCCCCAATAGCTGCTTGTATACATATATTGCACCTAAATTTAGTGCCCCCCCCCCCTCTCTTTTTAACCCTTTGAGCCTGAAAACTACAGGGGAGAGCCTGGGGAGCTGTCTTCCAGCTGCACTGTGAAGAGAAAATGGCGCCAGTGTGCTGAGGGAGAAGCCCCGCCCCTTTTTCGGCGGACTTTTCTCCCGCTTTTTTATGGATTCTGGCAGGGGTAATTTATCACATATATAGCCCTGGGACTATATATTGTGATGATTTGCCAGCCAAGGTGTCTTATATTGCCCTCAGGGCGCCCCCCCCCCCCAGCGCCCTGCACCCATCAGTGACCGGAGTGTGAGGTGTACATGAGGAGCAATGGCGCACAGCTGCAGTGCTGTGCGCTACCCTGGTGAAGACCGAAGTCTTCTGCCGCCGATTTTCCGGACTCTTCGTGCTTCTGGCTCTGTAAGGGGGACGGCGGCGCGGCTCCGGGAACGAACACCAAGGTCGGGTCCTGCGGTCGATCCCTCTGGAGCTAATGGTGTCCAGTAGCCTAAGAAGCCCAAACTACCACCTGTTAGGTAGGTTCGCTTCTTCTCCCCTTAGTCCCTCGCTGCAGTGAGTCTGTTGCCAGCAGATCTCACTGTAAAATAAAAAACCTAAATATACTTTCTTTCTAGGAGCTCAGGAGAGCCCCTAGTGTGCATCCAGCTCAGCCGGGCACAAGAATCTAACTGAGGTCTGGAGGAGGGTCTTAGTGGGAGGAGCCAGTGCACACCAGGTAATCCTAAAGCTTTCTTTAGTTGTGCCCAGTCTCCTGCGGAGCCGCTAATCCCCATGGTCCTTACGGAGTTCCCAGCATCCACTTAGGACGTCAGAGAAATATATATATATATATATATATATATATATATATATATAGAGAGAGAGAGAGAGAGAGAGAGAGCATACCTCATACACGTGTTGTATTTACTTAAAGAATGCAGTGGGATTCTATTCCCTCATACATGGTAACTTGTTTACAATTCCCAACACATTTGACTGAAACCATGGTGTGTAATGTTCTCAATCAATATGTTTGGGGCTGCAATGTCTAACTAATTTTCCCCTGCATCAAAACTACATTACCAAATTTTTAGTATGTTAAACGATAGTAAAGTACTGTAATAATGAGCACTATACTACTATCTTCAGCTACCCGACAGCTGAGAATTCTTTTCTAAAACAAAACTAAAATACACATTGCATATATGAAAAATGACTTTATGGAAGTATATAAAGCTGCATAATTATGCATAGTCACCCATTAATATACTTTGCAGTAGAATGTTCTATAAAACTTACTGCTTACTAATTATCTTTAAAGTCTTGAAAGGCATTCAGGAATAAAATGACAATTATTTCTCTAATGCAATTTTTGCTTATTATCCATATTCCGTAGTCATAAACATTTGTACATCCGCATGTCATTAGTCACATAGAACTAACAGGTGAATTGTTACCTTACTTCCCATTCCCAGCCTGTATATTTACAGAACAACAGATTATAATTGATAATGTTACTACTACGATAAACTTTGATATATCAATTATCTATTGTTCAGATTTTGTAATATTTTGGGTTTACACACAGGTAATTTAGCCATATGGAATCAGCTTTTGTGGCTTCCCTGTGGGATTTATAACATTAACAGGCTGTAGCTGTGGTTCTGTAGGATTACTTTGCCTGTCTGTTCCTTTCTCTTTGCTATATCATTCACATTTCCAGGAACCTTGCTCATAGGGAGTAACCCTTAACTCTCTCTCATTACCGCTTCTAGGCTCTCATTCCGAGTTGTTCGCTCGCTAGCTGCTTTTAGAAGCATTGCACACGCTAAGCCGCCGCCCTCTGGGAGTGTATCTTAGCATTGCAGAATTGCGAACGAAAGATTAGCAGAATTGCGAATAGAAATTTCTTTGCAGTTTCTGATTAGCTCGAGACTTACTCCTACACTGCGATCAGTTCAGTCAGTTTCATTCCTGGTTTGACGTCACAAACACACCCAGCGTTCGGCCAGACACTCCCCCATTTCTCCAGCCACTCCCGCATTTTTCCCTGAAACGCCTGCGTTTTTCCGCACACTCCTAGAAAACGGTCAATTTCCGCCCAGAAACACCCACTTCCTGTCAATCACTCACCGATCAGCAGAACGATGAAAAAACTTTGTTACGTCGTGAGTAAAATACCTAACTTTTGTGTAAAATAACTAAGCGCATGCGCTCTGCGAACCTTGCGCATGCGCAGTAAGCGACTAATCGCAGTATAGCGAAAATCGGCAACGAGCGAACAACTCGGAATGACCCCCCTAGTACTATGTGCTGTGTGCAGTATGCCAGACTGATCAGTTCTGCATTTTTCAGACCTAGGGACATTACAATTTAGACAATCATTATTTGTACATTTCCACCCTGATACTTTTGTATAAACCAGGGAACAGTTTGGATCCACTGTTTTCGTGCATAACATATTAAAAACTATTCCGGAGGTTGGGTAAAACTAAACCATTAAGTATTTTTAACACTCAAGTATATCAAACTTCGGTAACATTTAACACTTAGGTACTTTTCCAAGTATCAATATCCAGGATCTAAAGGATCGTAGGATATGCAGCTATGTGCTCGACTTCCTGAGATTGCAAGGAAACTCAGCCACTCTTTGCCGATATCACTTGGTTTTGGAATAAAGTGACATCCCATCAATATATAAACACTTTCTATTGAGTCCGTAGTTTCTCCACACTCCATGCTCAGCACAAAACGAAATCTGCCCCTTTTTTTATATAAATGCCGCACACAAACACTCTGAGCGTACGTCTTCTGTCGACATGTGTATACGCTTTTAAGTTCTTATTCATACAGGTGATGTATTGAACCTTATGCCCCTGACACAGTTTGTCAAATTCTTAACAGTGTCAGTAAAACCTCATTGTCTAATCCAGTGTTTGGTGTTTGCTTCAAATCTCCCTCATTAGTAGACACTTCCCTTCCTCTGGGAAGTTTGCCCCTTACACAAATTGCACCAATAAGTGCCTGTCTCCTTCCCTAGCACTGACTATTTCCAGGGGCTCACTGTGCTGTCCCTTCGCGTGATTGATCAATTCACTTTGCAAAATCCTTCGGGGCTGCACCGTTACTTGTACTGCGCAGTATCAAAAAAAAAAGTCAGTATATACCTCAGCTTAAAAGACTTACTCCTTAAAGCATCACACTTATATATTTTAAACTGAGGTATCTTACCTAGAAAACACTTATTACAATATCTTCTTTTAAACGTCACACTAATATTATTTAAGTGTTTTCTGTATTCATCAACAAAAAGGACCACCCATATATGCTGTGTAATACCCTATATACCTATCAAATACTACCCATATATACTGTGTAATACCCTATATACCTATATAATGCCATCTACATATGCTGTGTAATACCCTATATACCCGATACCACCCATATATGCGGTGTAATACCCTATATACCTATCTAATACTATCCATATATGCTGTGTAATACCATATATACCTATCTAATACTATCCATATATGCTGTGTAATACCATATATACCTATCTAAAACCACCCATATATACTGTGTTATACCCTATATACCGATATAATTCCGTCTACATATGCTGTGTAATACCCTATATATACCCGGTACCATCCATATATGCGATGCAATACCCTATATACCTATCTAATATCACCCATATACAGTTGTGCTCATAAGTTTACATACCCTAGCAGAATTTGTGATTTTCTGGCCATTTGTCAGACAATATGAATGATAACTCACAGACTTTCCTTTCACTCATGGTTAGTGGTTGGGTGAAGCCATTTATTGTCAGACAACTGTGTTTACTCTTTATAAATCATAATGACAACAGAAACTACCCAAATGTCCCTGATCAAAAGTTTACATACCCTGGAGATTTTGGCCTGATAACATGCACACAAGTTGACACAAATGGGTTTGAATGGCTACTAAAGGTAACCATCCTCACCTGTGATCTGTTTGCTTGTTATCAGTGTGTGTGTATAAAAGGTCAGTGAGTTTCTGGACTCCTGAAAGACCCTTGCATCTTTCATCCAGTGCTGCACTGACATGTCTGGATTCTGAGTCATGAGGAAAGCAAAAGAATTGTCAAAGGATCTGCGGGAAAAGGTAATTGAACTGTATAACACAGGAAAGGGATATAAAAAGATATCCAAGCAATTGAGAATGCCAATCAGCAGCATTCAAACTCTAATTAAGAAGTGGAAAATGAGGGATTCTGTGAAAACCAAATCACAGTCAAGTAGACCAACAAATATTTCAGCCACAACTGCCAGTAAAATTGTTCGGGATGCAAAGAAAAATCCACAAATAACTTCAGCTGAAATACAGGACTCTCTGAAAAAAAGTGGTGCGTTTGTTTCAAGATGCACAATAAGGAGGCATTTGAAGAAAAATGGTCTGCATGGTCAAGTCGCCAGAATAAAGCCATTACTACACAAATGCCACAAAGCATCCCGCTTACAATACTCCAAACAGCACAGAGACAAGCCTCAAAACTTCTGTAACAAAGTCATTTGGAGTGAGGAGACCAAAATTGAACTTTTTGTCCACAACCATAAACGTTACATTTGGAGAAGAGTCAACAAGGCCTATGATGAAAGGTACACCATTCCTACTGTGAAACACGGAGGTGGATCGCTGATGTTTTGGGGATGTGTGAGCTACAAAGGCACTGGAAACTTGGTCAAAATTGATGGCAAGATGAATGCAGCATGTTATCAGAAAATAGTACTGGAGGAAAATTTGCACTCAGCCCGGAAGCTGCGCATGGGACGTACGCAGAGCCGGCCATAGCTATAGGCAAACTAGGCAATTGCCTAGGGCATTTGATATGCCTAGGGGCATCTGCAGCTTCTGCTGATTAAAATGATATGCGGCATGCCTATATTCTGTATAGCATTTCATATGCAGATACAGCCACACTCTCACACAGTATATAGACATGCTGCATATCATTTTAATCAGCAGAATCTGCTTGTGCACCCTAGCCACATAGCAATGCAAATAAGATGCATTTTCATAAAAAAAGGTGCCCGACGTTAGCATTGAGGCAAGATTTATGAGGACACATCTGTATCCAAGCAGAGGCAGAGGTCACAGTGTTAGTGGAAGTGTGAGTGCTGTGTGCATGTGAGTGGGTTGGTTGTGCAGTAGTGTTCAGAATATGTGTAAGGAGCATTATGTGTGTCATGTAAAAATGCATTAATAATGTGCAACACATGTGTAAGGGGCACTATGTGTGTCATTATGTGTATAATGGCATTAATAATGTGTGGCATATGTGTAACAGGGTACTACTGTATGTGTGTCATTATGTGTATAGGGGCACTAATAATGTGCAGCAAATGTGTAGGGGGCACTATGTGTCATTATGTGTATAAGGGCATTAATAATGTGCGGCATATATGTAAGGGACATTATGTGTAAAAGGGCATTAATAAAGGTTGTCATAATGTGTAAGGCACATTATGTTTATAAGGTCATTAATAATGTGTAAGGGGCATTACTGTGTGGAATTATGTGTATAAATGCATTACTAATGTGTGGCATTATGTGTATAGGGTGCTCTACTATGTGGCGTTGCGTATAGAAAGGGCACTACTGTGTCATCTAATATGAATAAAGAGCAATAGGGTGTGGTGTAATGTGAATAAGGAGCAATTCAATGTGATGTTATGTGAATAAGGGGCTCTACTGTGAGGAGTAATGTTTATAAGGTAAAGTAATACTACTGTGGGATGTAATATGAATTATGGACACTATTGCATGATCAAATGTGAATAAAGTTGCACTACTGTGAGGCGTAATTGGAATTGGGGGTACTATTGTGTGGCCATGCCCCTTGCCAGCAAAAACACACCCTTTTTGGGCTGTGCGCCAAATGTGCGAACTGTTCCTATTTAAAATATAGGGGGTACAAACACCAAAATTAGGACTGCTATGGGTGAGGGGTGATGGTGCTGGGAAAGAGGTGCAACCAGTGGTGGTGCTAGGGGGCACCAGCCAAAATCTTGCCTAGGGCATCACATTGGTTAGGGCCGGCCCTGGACGTACGTGGACGTTCCAACATGACAATGATCCAAAACACAAGGCCAAGTCGACCTGTCATTGGCTACAGCAGAATAAAGTGAAGGTTCTGGAGTGGCCATCTCAGTCTCCTGACATCAATATCATTGAGCCACTCTGGGGAGATCTCAAACGTGCAGTTCATGGAAGACAGCCCAAGAATTTACAGGAACTGGAGGCTTTTTGCCAAGAAGAATGGGCAGCTTTACCATCTGAGAAAATAAAGAGCCTCATCCACAACTACCACAAAAGACTTCAAGCTGACATTGATGTTAAAGGGGGCAATACACAGTATTAAGAACTGGGGTATGTAAACTTTTGATCAGGGTCATTTGGGTAGTTTCTGTTGTCATTATGATTAAAAAGAGTAAACACAGTTGTCTGACAATAAATGGCTTCACCCAACCACTAACCATGAGTGAAAGAAAAGTTTGTGAGTTATCATTCATATTCTCTAACAAATGGCCAGAAAATCACAAATTCTGCTAGGATATGTAAACTTATGAGCACAACTGTATACTGTGTAATACCCTATATATCTGATACCATCCATATATACTGTGTAAAACCTTATATACCTATCTAATACCATCCATATATACTGTGTAATACCCTATATACGGGTGGTCTTCAGTATGCCGGCGGTCGGGCTCCCGGCGACCAGCATACCGGC
The DNA here is from genome assembly GCF_028390025.1 of Pseudophryne corroboree. NCBI lineage: Eukaryota > Metazoa > Chordata > Amphibia > Anura > Myobatrachidae > Pseudophryne > Pseudophryne corroboree. The sequence continues at coordinate 3,412,428 of NC_086451.1, forward strand.
GCCGGGAGCCCGACAGCCGGCATACCGACACTTATTCTCCCTCATGGGGGTCCACGACCCCCCTGGAAGGAGAATAAAATAGTGTGGTGCGCATAGCGCGCCACCGTGCCCGTAGCGTGGCGAGCGCAGCGAGCCCGCAAGGGGCTCATTTGCGCTCGCCACACTGTCGGTAAGCCGGCGGTCGGGCTCCCAGCGCCGGTATGCTGGTCGCCGGGAGCCCGACCGCCGGCATATCGTAGTGAACCCCTATATACCTATCTAATAACACACACACGTATATTATATATATATATATATATATATATATATATATATTAGTGCAGAACGACCCGGCACTTGCAGACCCTTGATGCAGTGTATCCTGCTACCGGTGCTTTCCCACAGGGTTGCAGCCCAGTGATATAAAAGAAAAAAACGGGCAGCACTCGGAGCCGGGATTTTAGTAAGTAAAGTGCAGTGACTTTATTGTCAACCTCAACATGAACGTTTCGGGGTCACAGCCCCGTCGTCAGGATAAGTGACAGTGGTACAAAGTGATGTATAAATACCTTAGCGGGAGGAGTCACTTTATGCTAAGGTATTTAACATCCATATTATATCTATCTATCTATATATATATATATATATATATATATATATATATATATATACATACACACTGTTATACCCTATATACCTACCTAATATCAGGATTTTGGTACTTACCGATAAATCCCTTTCTCCGACTCCACAGGGGACACTGGAGCGCAGTTACAATGGGGATATAGTAGGCAGTAACTGGGAGCTGGACCTTTAAAACTCTAACACTGTGGCTAGCTCCTCCCCTACTATGTCCCCCCTCCAAACCAGTCTACGTAAAACTGTGCCCGAGGAGAGCTGGAATAAACTAACGTTAAACTAGAGAAGGTTAACGCTGCCATGTAAACCAGGTGAACACGAAAAACCAACTTGGAACCTAACCTAACGAAAGGTTAACCTGAACCAAACAAGCAGTCACATAGTGATCTGCAAACCGTTAAGCGAAAAAGGAGGAAACAGCGCTGGGCGGGCGTCCAGTGTCCCCTGTGGAATCGGTGAAAGGGATTTAATCGTTAAGTACCAAAATCCTGATTTCTCCTTCATCCACTAGGGGACACTGGAGCGCAGTTACAATGGGGACTTCCCAGAGCTCCCAAGACGGGCGGGAGAGCGCTGAGAGTCCTATAAAACCGCTCGGCCAAACTGCGATGCAGAGGCCACAAAAGTGTCAAACCTGTAGAATTTGACAAACGTATGTCGGCCTGACCAAGTAGCCGCCCGACATAAAGAAGTCATGGAGACCCCACGAGCAGCCGCCCATGAAGGCCCCACAGAACGCGTAGAGTGCGCCAAAATTGAAGATGGAGGTTCCCGAGAAGCTGCCAAATAAGCTTGTCTGATGGTCAGTCGAATCCATCGGGACAAAGTCTGCTTAGAAGCCGGCCAACCACAGCGGGCAGCATCATACAGAACAAATAAAGAGTCGGACTTCCGAATAGTCGAAGTCCTATCCACATAGATCTTGAGCGCCCCGACAACGTCCAATGATCTTGAACCTGGAGAGTCCACCGAGAGGGCCGGAACCACAAGAGGCTGATTGATGTGAAAATCGGACACCACCTTAGGTAGAAAAGACATGCGAGTACGGAGCTCGGCCCTATCAGCATGAAACACCAGGTAAGGAGGTCGACAAGAGAGAGCCCCAAGTTCCGACACCCGTCTGGCGAAGCGAGAGCCAGGAGAAGAACCACCTTCCAGGTGAGATATTTAATCTCCACTGACTCCAGAGGCTCAAACAACGAGGATTGCAGAAAAGAGAGGACCAGATTGAGGTCCCATGGTGCTGTCGGAAGGCGAAAGGGAGGCTGTATTCGTAGAACACCCTGAAAGAAAGTCTAAACTTCTGGCAGCAAGGCTAACTTTTTCTGGAAAAAACCCGAAAGAGCAGAGACCTGCACCTTTAGTGAACCCAGTCTTAAGCCTGCCGAGAAACCCGCCTGCAAAAAAACTGAGAAGGCGGGATAAGCGAAAAACTGAAGGAGAAAACTCTCGACGTTTACACCAGGCCACATAGGCCTTCCAAATGCGGTAGTAGTGAGACGATGTGACTGACTTTCTAGCCCGAAGCATAGTAGGTATAACCGTACGAGGAATCCCCTTCCTTTTCAATATGGCCTTCTCAACAGTCACGCCGTCAAACGTAGCCTGCGTAAGTCTGGATAAAGAAAAGGACCCTGTTGCACAAGATTGTTGGTAGTGGCGGGGGCCAAGGCTCCGCTACTGACACCAGGCGTAGGGTGGAGTACCAAGCCCTGCGTGGCCAATCTGGAGCCACCAGAGCGCGTTCTCTCTTGATGCGTTGCAGAACCCCAGGCAACAGCGGGAAAGGAGGAAAGAGGTAAACGTACCGGAAATTCCAAGGAGCCATAAGGGCATCCACGCCCGCCGCCGCCAGGTCCCTCGTTCGAGCATAATAAAGAGGCAGCTGATGGTTCAGGCGAGACGCCATAAGGTCGATCTGTGGTTTTCCCCACCGGCGAACCAGCTGACAAAACACCTGGGGATGGAGTGACCACTCTCCCGGGTGCATGTCCTGTCGGCTGAGATAATCGGCTTCCCAATTGTCCCCTGCCGGAATGAATATCGCTGAGAAGGACAGAGCATACTCCTCCGCCCAGAGAAGTATGTTGGTGACCTCCCTCATCGCCGCGAGTGCCGCCCTGACGGTTGATGTACGCTACCGTCGTGGCGTTGTCGGACTGAACTCTGACCACTCAGCAGGTGATGCGCCTGAAGTAGGGCGTTGTATACCGCCCGTAGTTCGCAAATGTTTATGGGGAGCAGATTCGTGGATCGACCAGCGCCCCTGGAACCGATGTTCGAGGGTCACTGCCCCCCCAGCCTCGCAGACTTGCGTCCGTGGTGAGGAGAGTCCAATCCCACACTCCGAACCGCCTACTTTCCAACAGATGTGCCGACTGGAGCCACCAGGGAAGCGACGACCGTGCCTTTGGAGAAAGCGTCACCCGCTGATGAAGGAACAGATGAGATCCTGACCACTGATGTAGAAGACACAGCTGAAACGGTCGAGAGTGGAAGCGACCGTACGGAAGAGCTTCGAACGCCGCTACCATCTTTCCCAGAAGGCGAATGCACAGATACACTGACACCAGACGGTGTCGAAGTACCGACCTTACCAGCGTCTGCAGAGACAGGATCTTGTCCTGAGGAAGGAAAACCTTCTGACGGACCGTGTTGAGAATCACCCCAAAAACAGCAACCATTGTGAGGGGCATTAGTGAGACTTCGGGAAGTTCAGGATCCACCCGTGCCGAATCAGAAGGTCCTGCGTTATCAGGATATTCCGAAGCAACAGGTCTGCCGAGCTTGCCTTTATTAGCAGATCGTCCAGATAGGGAACATTCGTCACACTCTGCTTCCGAAGTAGGGCCATCATGACCGCCATGACCTTTGTGAACATTCTGGGAGCAGAAGAGAGACCGAACAGAAGGGCCTTGAACTGGAAATGAGCGTCCTGTATCGCGAACCGGAGAAAAGCCTGATGAGGAGGCCAAATGGGAACATGTAAGTATGCATCCTTGATGTCTAAGGATGCCAGAAACTCGTTTTGCTCCAACCCCGCAATAAAAGACTGGAGGGACTCCATCTTGAACTTGAATACCCTCAAATACGGATTGAGATCCTTCAAGTTCAGGATTGGCCTGACCGAGCCGTCCGGCTTCGGTACGAGAAACAGGCTTGAGTAATAGCCCTGTTTCTGATGATGAGAGGGAACAAGGATCAGTACCTTTGCGGATAGAAGCTTCTGGACCGCTGCCTGTAAGGCAACTCCTCTGTTGTCGGAAACTGGTAAACCCGTGGTAATAAACCTCTGGGGCGGTCGGGTCTGAAAATCGAGCTTGTAACCGCAAGTGATGAGATCCCTGAACCAAGCATCTGGACAGGATTGTACCCAGACTTCCCTGAAGTCCCACAGACGAGCTCCCACCCTGTGGTCTCCCAGGAGGGAGGGAAGCCCGTCATGCGGTGGTAGTGGTGGAGGACTTAACCTCTGACTGGGTTGAGGCTGTGGAACCTCTGCCTCTACCCCTATGACCACGGGAGGCGGAAGCTCCTCCCCTGGCCTCGAAACCTGGAAGAGGCACGAAAGGATCGAAAGGAGGGACCCTTATATGGCCTGCAAGGGGCTGGAGAAGCAGAAGGAAGATAAGTCACCTTACCTCCGGTGGCCTGAGAAATCCAGGCATCCAGACCCTTACAGAACAGGACCTCTACCGTAAAGGGCAACGCTTCTGCTGCCCTTTTGGACTCCGCATCCGCCTGCCACTGCCGCAGCCAGAGAGCTCTGCTAGCCAAAATTGCTAAAGCGGAAATCCTAGCACCGAGAATACAGATGTCCTTGGAAGCCTCGCAAAGATAAAGGTCTGACTCACGGATGTGTTCCGCCAACTGTATCAGTTGATCCGCCAGCAAATCGTCCCGAATTCCAGAGGACAATTGCTCCGCCCAAACTTCCATCGCCTTGTTAACCCAACAACCTACCTGCCCAGAGCGATGTAATACCCCCGCCGCCGAGTAAATAGTCTTCAAGGTGGATTCCAACTTCCTATCCAACGCCTCCTTAAGCGAAGTCGCTCCAGGAACTGGCAAAACTGTCTTTTTGGACAGATGAGACACTGAAGGATCCACAATCGGAGAGGTCTCATAACGCGTCCTGCTATCTGCGGGAAAAGGATAGGAAGACAACAGTTTTCTTGATACCTGAAATTTTGCGTCTGGATGTTTCCAGGCTGCCGTTATGAGCGCATCTAGCTCCTCCGAAACTGGAAAAGTCACCGGCAAGCATTGGTTGGTGCCAAACCTTGAAGGGCGTAAGGCGTCCTGCTCCGTCTCCTCCACCTGTAATACTGAGCGAATAGCAGTAATAAGAGCCTCTATACCCTGAGCTACTGGTTCAGAGTTCTCATACACCCGATTGTCATCAGTATCCTGTATATCTACCACCACCTCATCTAACTGAGGCATATCATCGTCAGAATCCTGCAACACAGAGGCTAGCAATCTCTTTTTAGAAGCCTGTGGGGGGGACGGGGATGGGGGGACTAAAGGACGGGGCTTGGGAAGGGATTACAGCCCTAGAGAGAGCCCTTCCACTGATTTTGCCAGGGAAACAGCCCATGCTGGTTCTGGCTCCGGCACAAGCTGTCAGAACCGGGCCGCCTCTCTATCTTCCCGAGAGGCCTTCAGTTCCCTGTCAGCAGGGACATAACCTCTGTGAGCTGTGCTGTCCATGCAGGGGTGCTCTGGGGTTCTGATGAGGGCTGGGCACATGGCTCTGACCCACCATCCTCGCATAAAAGGTGTCCCTGTTTTTGTGTTGCCTTGGAGCCTTTACCTGCCATGGCCGCACCTAGCACCTGTCACCCTCCCCCACACACACACAGCAATAGGCAGAAGGGGAGTGGGGGGGGGGGGGGGGGGGGGGGAGAGAGCAGGGAGAAGCGCAGGCACAGCAGCCCTAGGTCTCCTGCACGCTACTGTGCAGTGTAAGCAGCCCTAATAAAGTATAGGCGCCCCCGTCCCCACTGTAACTAGCTCACTGTGCAACGATCTGCTCCCTCTTCCTGCGCTGCAGCCTCGGAAAATGGCCGCCAGGGCGCGGAGCCTGGCGGAGCAGAGCGGGACTAAGCTCCGCCCCCCTCCGTAAACATGCTTTGCACCCCCAGCGGGATCCCCGTGCCGGTTCTGTGAGCTGCGCTGAGCGGGGACCCATGCGGGGGGAGCGAGCTGCGGCCGCCGGGACCAGTGCCAAGAGCGGGGAGCCGGGGGATTATAATAAATCAAAGTGATGAACGGGAGCCTTGACCCTGCGACCCTATGCACTGGTCTCTATAGTTTCTAAAACAAGTACATAACAAAAGTACAGCTTTTACTCACCGCCTTGGTGGAGCGGCCCTGACACGCGCCGCACGCAGCGGTGTCCAGCCAGCTACGGAGAGCTCAGTGTCTCCATCCCGAACTGCACGCAGCAGTGTCCGGCCGCATATACTCACCGCTGCCCGCATCTTCTGCCGACGGAGCGGCCCCGACACGCAGCGGTGTCTGGCCAGCTTCGGAGAGCTCAGTGTCTCCATCCCGAACCGCACGCAGCTGCGATGGGACCCCGCCGGCAGCTCCCGTGGTGCAGACTGGCAGTGGCAGAGCTGCCAGTCTGTGAAGAAAAGAAAAAGAAAAAAAAAGAAAAATTCTTAAAAGAAAACCCAAGAGTGACCAGCTCCCTTGGGCACAAAACAAAGACTGGCTTGGAGGGGACATAGTAGGGGAGGAGCTAGCCACAGTGTTTGATTTTAAAGTGCCAGCTCCTAGTTACTGCCTACTATTTTCCCATTGTAACTGCTCTCCAGTGTCCCCTAGTGGATGAAGGATAAACCATCCAAATATGCTGTGTAATACTATATATACCTATATAATACCATCTGCATATACTGTGTAATACCCTATATACCTGATACCACCCATATATGCTGTGTTATACCCTAATTATCTAATACCACCATAGGTATATATAGGGGTATATGCAATTGCGGTGAATTCCCGAAAATGACGAAAAACGGGACATTTTCGCCCCCCCAAAAAATTTGACAATGCAATTCAGTACTTTTCGTCAAAAAAACGGACTTTCGAAATTCGACATTTCTGCAATGGTACAAATGCGGCAATTCGACCAAAGTATATTCAATTGAAGTTTGTAAATTCGACAACAGTGCTTTTAGACAGTAAATTCTTAATTTTCAATCCGCCACACTTTGGTGGCGGAATCTAATAAAAAAAATGTAAAACATGTTTTTTTTGGTGTTTTTTTTTTTATTGGTAATAGCATATCTATTTATATTAGAAGGGATTAGGTACTTGGTTTGTCTTTTTTGGAGGCACAAGTATTATTTATATATTTTTTAAAATATATATATATATATATATATATATATATATATATATATATATTTTTTTTTTAAATGGAATGGTAAAAATCAGAAAAAAAAATGCGTGGGGTTCCCCCTCCTAAGCATAACCAGCCTCGGGCTCTTCAAGCTGGTCCTGGTTCTAAAAATCCGGGGGGGGGAAACTGACAGGGGATCCCCCGTATTTTGAAAACCAGCACCGGGCTCTGCGCCTGGTGCTGGTGCAAAAAATACGGGGGACAAAAAGAGTAGGGGTCCCCCGTATTTTTTACACCAGCATCGGGTTCCACTAGCTGGACAGATAATGCCACAGCCGGGGGTCACTTTTATACAGCGCCCTGCGGCCGTGGCATTAAATACCCAACTAGTCACCCCCGGCCGGGGTACCCTGGGGGAGTGGGGACCCCTTCAATCAAGGGGTCCCCCCCCCAGCCACCCAAGGGCCAGGGGTGAAGCCCGAGGCTGTCCCCCCCATCCAAGGGCTGCGGATGAAGGGCTGATAGCCTTGAGAAAATTGAAAGAATATTGTTTTTTTCCAGTAGTACTACAGGTCCCAGCAAGCCTCCCCCGCAAGCTGGTACTTGGAGAACCACAAGTACCAGCGTGCGGGAGAAAAACGGGCCCGCTGGTACCTGTAGTTCTACTGAAAAAAAAATACCCAAATAAAAACAGGACACGCACACCGTGAGAGTAAAACTTTATCTCACACATGTCGACACATACACATACTTACCTATGTTCACACGCCGACCTCTGTCCACTTGTCCAAGTAGAATCCACGTGTACCTGTGAATAAAATTATACTCACCTCAATCCAGTGTCCGGATCTTTTAAAATAATCCTCGTACTTGGCAAAACAACAAAACGAACACCCGGACCAAACGGACTGAAAGGGGTCCCATGTTTACACATGGGACCCCTTTCCCCGAATGCAGAGACCCCCCCGTGACTGCTGTCACAGAAAGGTCCCTTCAGCCAATCAGCGAGCGCAACGTCCTGGCACTCTGCCGATTGGCTATGCGCGTCTGACCGCGGGTAACCCCACCGCTGACCGCAAAGTTTCCACCATTGAAACTAATGGAGGGAGCTGTGCGATGCGCTGTCTGCCAGCAGACGCGCATACAGCCAATCAGGAGAGTGCCACGAAGTAGCGCTTCCTGATTGGCTTAAGAGACCTTTCTGTGACAGCAGTCACGGGGGGGGGGGGGGGGGGGGTGGTCTCTGCATTCGGGGAAAGGGGACCCCTTTCAGTCCGTTTGGTCCGGGTGTTCGTTTTGTTGTTTTGCCAAGTACGAGGATTATTTTAAAAGATTTAAAAGACCCCAAATATACAGAGAGGCCTTGATGCGGCTTTGGGGCTTAACCACACATTTGCGCAAATATGTGTAACGAAGATCTCTGAATTCTATTATCATGTGGGATTTATATTTGGTTACTGTTATCGTTCAGGGTGTGGGGAAACCAATTGCTTTTTTTCTTGCTCAGAAATACCCCTTCCTTTCGAGCACCTGAATGATATCACTAAGCTAATTGAGCATTTACCAATCTATATGTCTGTTGTGAGAGGCAGAGAGGTTCCTGCATTAGGAGGAGGTGCAGGCCACATGGAGCATTATGGGGTTGCTCCAAGGTAAGTAGCTCTTAGCTTAGACATATTTTAGTAAGGAGCCATTATCATGTGGCTCCTTGCTGGTTAATATTAGACCCAGATTGGGGTAATGGAGGTGTGAGGTGTGGTGCCTCTGGACTGGCTGAGCTGGATGGCTTTAGTGTGGCGTACCTTTACATTCTATTAACACTTTTCACTTATTAATTTTCTAACACTATTTCTCTATTTTAATTACATTTCATGTTTGTATCACCCTCTCTATAGCTTCGGCTTCCTAACTACTAATTTATTAACACTATAGTTATTTACACTGGTATGTCACGCTGTGCTTTCTGGCTCATTCTGGTGTTTTGGGGTGCCACACCCTGCACCTAGATATAGCGCTAGGGACCCCAAATATACAGAGAGGCCTTGATGCGGCTTTGGGGCTTAACCACACATTTGCGCAAATATGTGTAACGAAGATCTCTGAATTCTATTAACATGTGGGATTTATATCCGGTTACTGTTATCATTCAGGGTGCTGGGGAAACCAATTGCTTTTTTTCATACTACCTTCTGCACCCAGGCATCTGCTGTTGATTGCTGCCACATGTGTGCAAAAAGAAGGAGACGGCCCCCAACCCTGGAATCCTCCAGGCGGAGGCCCGTCTCTTCAGGCTGAGGGTTTCTGTTCAGGTTTGGAAGCTGGCTTTTTGCTAGCCCACTGCTTCCTACCCCTGGATTTAAACTGGGGTTGTTTAGACTCCTCTTTACCTTTCGCTTTGCTTTGCCAACGAAAAGAGCGAAATTTTAAACCCTTGGACTTAGGGTTGTAAGTAGCTGGAAATCTGACCTTCTTCGACTCAGCCTCTGATTCTAGGATATCCGATAAAGGTTTTCCAAATAATATATTACCGACAAAAGACAATGCTTCCAATTCTTTCTTGGACTCCGCATCTGCCTTCCAGGTCCGTAGCCAGACTGCTCTGCGAGCGACTACTGCCAGGGCTGAAGCTTTAGAAGCAACTGTACCTACATCAATGGCTGCTTCTTCTAAATACTGAGCAGATTGTCTTAAACGGCAAAGACGATCCCCTTGCTCCCTAGTAGGAGAGGGGATGTCATTCTCTAGTTCCTCTATCCATTCGCCCATTGCCTTTGCTACCCAGGCCGAAGCCATAGCAGGTCTTACCACTGCTCCTACTAGAGAAAAAATATTTTTCAACAGGCTCTCTACCCTTCTGTCTGTGACATCATTCAATGAGGTAGATGACAGTGGTAAAGCAGATTTATGCACGAGTCGCAGAACATGCGCATCTACTTTTGGAGGAACTTCTCTCTTCGAACAATCCACAGCAGGAAATAGGTAATAAGAATCCCATCTCTTAGGAATCTTATACTTTTTACTGGGCGCTGCCCAAGACTCATCCATCATTTCCGTCAACTCATCTGACGCTGGGAATTCAGCTTTCACTGATTTTGTTCGTTTAAACACAGGTGCTTTAGCTTTTAACACTGTCTTGGCTGGCTCTTCCAACGAGAGAACAGCCTTCACAGCATTAATAAGTTCAGCTACATCTTCTGAACTAAAACTCTGCGACTGATCATCATACGGAGTTGAATCTATTGTCTCATCATCATCATCAACCGATGTATCATCTTGTGTAGTCTGCCACACAGACGTATCTGTCGTAGTCTTACCTGTCCCTTGGTTGCTTGTAGAGGCTACTGGAACCAAACCATAGGAAGGGAGCTGCATGTATGGGTTCATAGTGTAACCTAACCCTCGAGGTGGTGCTACCGGAGTTAACCTGTCCGCTATAGAAGATAGAGTCTTTGCAAACATATTCCATGGTGGCTCTGTTGGTGGTTGAACCAACTCCTGTTTTTTACTTTGCTGAAAAGCGAAACAGTTTGCACACAAACCCTCATAAGTGACCAATTGATTCATATCAATTACCCCTGACTTACAAGATAAGCATGTTAGGGCTATGGGAGTGCTTGACAAATTCTCCTCATCACTTTTGCCGCTCACAGACATGGTATTAACCTGTTATCGACTACACAATTTGTGACTGAAAATCACCTATATATAAATATATAGAAGTGAGATCAATCTGACCACAGTGCACCTGATTTGAGGGTCAGAACAGGACTGACATTACACAGAAAAGTCAGCACACATACTAGCAGTCAGTCACATGTTAAAGCATTAGACATTGTCATATGAGAATACAACCTCCATAATAACTTATACATAAGTAGGAAATTTGTACTTCTGTTTAACTGGTTCTTTTTCAACATAACATGCAGAAAACACAGTAATATACAGATCTCATATGCAATAGGTACTAAAAATTAACAGTGCACACTAAGAAGTAGAAGGAATTTTTAGTACTGTATACCCTGCCTCCAGGGAGCGGGATACAGGGAGACTCACCACACTTCCATATCCAAGCAAAGACGCTCGTAAGACGCTGAGTGGATTCAGACGCTACTGGTGTACACTGCCGCTCTTGGTAACTGATAACGGACACGGACGCTCACCAACGGACACGGACGCTGAGCGACTTCCACGTGTATGCAGACGCTAAAAGGCCTGCGACTCGGTCTGGGCGGGTTTATATCCAGTGTACACAACCGCAGCGACTAAGCTGCGACCGAGTACCCTCGTGGTAGCGTCTGAGCCGGAAGTGAGGTTATTCAGTTCATGAAACGAGAGACCCGCGGGAACTGGCCATGAACTCGGAGGAGGGACGGCCAGGAGAGCGTCTGAATCCCCCCGTTGACTTAAACTCCCAGGATCGCGGCCTCTACCTAGTCCTGGCGCCTATGATCCCCGGAGCGTAGCGCTGTCACACTCGAGATGTTCGGCGCATCAACACACTGTTTGTAGTCTCCACCAAATCAGTGTAGCTGTGTCCTGACCCCTCTAGTAAGAGGAAGTCCATAGACTCACCGTCTACCCATGCTCCGGTCACAGCCTGGTAACGTCTGCTGGACCTGCTAGAACATCCGACACAGACGCCCGTCGAGACAGCACTGTACTGCGGAGGTAAGCGTTGTTGCGACCCGGTGGGGAGTTGTTGGAGCGACTCTTTCTAATATGCGTTTAAGACGCTGTTAAGAGAAGTTGCTCTAAAAAACATTATAGTAAGTCTATAAAAATAAAGTAATGAAAACTTGAGGCTACTTTCACAGCAGCCCTGTGACCATGCGGCTTCCTGCCGCACCAAGCAAAATCTGATCTGGCTGAGTCAGTGGGCGGGACTATATAGTGGAGGCCCCAATGCATCCTGGGAGGCCAGAAAGCTCGTGACCGTGTTGGTGCCATTTTCGCTGTCGCTCGACAATATCCCAATGTTATCCTGTGGATAATCCTGTGGACCCAGCCAGAGAAAAGGGCATTCCGGATGAGGTCATTCCTACTCTGATAAAGGCTAGGAAGGACGTGACAGCTAAACATTATCACCGTATATGGCGAAAATATGTTGCTTGGTGTGAGGCCAGGAATGCTCCTCTGGAAGAATTCCATCTGGGCCGTTTCCTTCACTTCCTACAAACTGGAGTGAATTTGGGCCTAAAATTAGGCTCCATTAAGGTTCAGATTTCGGCCTTATCCATTTTCTTTCAAAAAGAACTGGCTTCTCTCCCAGAAGTACAGACTTTTGTAAAGGGAGTGCTGCATATTCAACCTCCTTTTGTACCTCCGGTGGCGCCTTGGGACCTTAACGTGGTGTTGAGTTTCCTTAAGTCGCACTGGTTTGAACCACTTCAAACGGTGGAGTTGAAATATCTCACTTGGAAAGTGGTCATGTTGTTAGCCTTGGCTTCGGCTAGGCGAGTGTCGGAATTGGCGGCTTTGTCTCATAAAAGCCCCTATCTGGTTTTCCATATGAATAGAGTGGAATTGCGGACCCGCCCTCAATTTTTGCCTAAGGTGGTGCCATCTTTTTATATGAACCAACCTATTGTGGTGCCTGTGGCTAAGCGCGACTTGGAGGATTCAGAGTCCCTTGATGTAGTCAGGGCTTTGAAAATTTACGTGGCCAGAACGGCTAGAGTCAGAAAAACAGAAGCTCTGTTTGTCCTATATGCGGCCAACAAGGTTGGCGCCCCTGCTTCAAAGCAGACTATTGCTCGCTGGATCTGTAACACGATTCAGCAGGCGCATTCTACGGCTGGATGGCCGTTACCAAAATCAGTTAAGACCCATTCCACTAGGAAGGTGGGCTCTTCTTGGGCGGCTGCCCGGGGGGTCTCGGCACTACAGCTGTGTCGAGCAGCTACTTGGTCGGGTTCAAACACCTTTGCAAAATTCTACAAGTTTGATACCCTGGCTGAGGAGGACCTCCGTGTTTGCTCATTCGGTGCTGCAGAGTCATCCGCACTCTCCCGCCCGTTTGGGAGCTTTGGTATAATTCCCATGGTCCTTACGGAGTCCCCAGCATCCTCTAGGACGTAAGAGAAAATAAGATTTTAAACCTACCGGTAAATCTTTTTCTCCTAGTCCGTAGAGGATGCTGGGCGCCTGTCCCAAGTGCGGACTTCTTCTGCAATCAGGATTTTGGTACTTACCGATAAATCCCTTTCTCCGATTTCACAGGGGCCACTGGAGCGTAGTTACAATGGGGAAATAGTAGGCAGTAATTGGGAGCTGGCACTTTAAAATTCTCACACTGTGGCTAGCTCCTCCCCTACTATCTCCCCTCCAAGCCAGTCTACATAAAACTGTGCCCGAGGAGAGCTGGAATAAACAAACCTTATAAAGGTAGAGGAGGTTAATGACGCCCTATAAAACAGGATAACACAAACCAAACCTGGAACAGAACCTAACAAACAACCGGCTAGCCCGAACTCAACAAGCAGTCACATGGTGATCTGCAAACCGTTAAGCAAAAAACAAGGAGGAACAGCGCTGGGCGGGCGTCCAGTGGCCCCCTGTGGAATCGGAGAAAGGGATTTATCGGTAAGTACCAAAATCCTGATTTCTCCTTCATCCACTAAGGGCCACTGGAGCATAGTTACAATGGGGACGTCCCAGAGCTCCCAAAACGGGTGGGAGAGCGCTGAGAATCCTGTAAAACCGCTCGGCCAATCTGTGATGCCGAGGCCGCAAAAGTGTCCAACTTGTAGAATTTGACAAAACGAATGTAGGTCCGACCCAGTAGCCGCCCGACATAAAGTATTCATGGAGACCCCCACGGGCAGCCGCCCACGAAGGTCCCACAACGCGCGTAGGGTGCGCTGAAATGGAAAACGGAGGCTCTCGAGCAACCGCCAAGAAGACTCTCTGATGGTCAGATGTATCCAACGGCCCAGTGTATGCTGGGACTCCAGTTATTTAGTACGGGAGCATCGTACAGAAACAAAGAAGAAAACACTTCGTCGAATAGCCTAAGACCTCTGTAGAGAGAGTCGGCGAGCCCTGACAACATTCAAAGAGGGCCGAAAAACACTAGTGTCAGACATATATGAAAAACGGACATCCCCTCTGGAAGAAAAGACCGCTGAGTCTGAAGCTCCGTCGGGGGAGTTGTCAATAGAGTACTCCCTGAAAGAGAGCCCAAATTTACGGCCGCCAGGCTAATCTCTTTTGGAAGAAAACCTAAAGGGCAGAGACCTAAAATTCAGGTCAATGTAGGTTGAAGCGCAGCCGAGCGAAAGCTCCCAGAGAAACCAGAGATGACGGCTGAATGGTAACTGAAAGAAGGAGAAAACCCCTGTTATCCTCACTATGCCCCATAAAGTTTTCCAAAAGTGGCAAAAGCGAGAAGAGGTACCCGACTTCTGAAATCGGGGCCCAGTAGGCATAACCGAACTAGGGAACTCCTCCCTTCTGAGGTCTCGTGAACAGTCACGCGGTTAAATGCAACCAGTGTAAGATTGAACAAAGAAAAGGACCCTGTTGAAGTAGACAGTCCAGTCGAGGTAGGAGCCTAGGCTCCTCTACTGACAACCGGTACAGGCTGGATCTTTAAGTCATGCGTGGCCCAACCAGAGCCACCGAGAGGACTAGCGCGCATCCTCCCCTCCTGTGTTACCGAAAGTGAGGTAGAAATAGAAAAGGAGGCAGGATAGACTAACCAGAAACTCCAAGGAGCCCTGAGGGCATCCTCGGCTACTGCCGCCAGAGCTCACGTCCGAGAGTAGTAAAGGGTTAAAGAGTCAGACAGGACGCCCGGAGGTTGATCCGAAATCTCCGCCAACAGCGGACCAGCTGACAAAACACCAGGGGATGTCCTCTCACCCGGGAGTCTGACCTGGCGGCTTGACCTGGAAAGAAGATTGTTGTCCTCTGCTCAGAGGGGAATGTAGGCGACCACTCATTGCGTCGCAACTTGACTGAAGAAAGAGTACTTGGTGCCGAGGAAGGAAAAATCCTCTGACGGACCGTGTTGAGAAAAGTCTACGAGGAGCATAAATTGGATCCGTGTCGACCCAGAAACTCCTGGATCCTCCGGATATTCAGAAGCCACCTAATCTGCAGAGTGAGATACTAGCAGTAGATTGTCCAATTAGGGAACAAACGTCACTTCCTGCCCTTGAAAAAGAGTTATTCTGAGATCTTCCTGAACACTGTGGGAGCGGAAGAGACCGAATGGAAAGGACTGACAGTGAAAAAATAAGAATTTACTTACCGATAATTCTATTTCTCGGAGTCCGTAGTGGATGCTGGGGTTCCTGAAAGGACCATGGGGAATAGCGGCTCCGCAGGAGACAGGGCACAAAAAGTAAAGCTTTAGGATCAGGTGGTGTGCACTGGCTCCTCCCCCTATGACCCTCCTCCAAGCCTCAGTTAGGATACTGTGCCCGGACGAGCGTACACAATAAGGAAGGATTTTGAATCCCGGGTAAGACTCATACCAGCCACACCAATCACACTGTACAACCTGTGATCTGAACCCAGTTAACAGTATGATAACAGCGGAGCCTCTGAAAAGATGGCTCACAACAATAATAACCCGATTTTTGTAACTATGTACAAGTAATGCAGATAATCCGCACTTGGGATGGGCGCCCAGCATCCACTACGGACTCCGAGAAATAGAATTATCGGTAAGTAAATTCTTATTTTCTCTATCGTCCTAGTGGATGCTGGGGTTCCTGAAAGGACCATGGGGATTATACCAAAGCTCCCAAACGGGCGGGAGAGTGCGGATGACTCTGCAGCACCGAATGAGAGAACTCCAGGTCCTCCTTAGCCAGGGTATCAAATTTGTAGGATTTTACAAACGTGTTTGCCCCTGACTAAATAGCCGCTCGGCAAAGTTGTAAAGCCGAGACCCCTCGGGCAGCCGCCCAAGATGAGCCCACCTTCCTTGTGGAATGGGCATTTACATATTTTGGCTGTGGCAGGCCTGCCACAGAATGTGCAAGCTGAATTGTATTACACATCCAACTAGCAATAGTCTGCTTAGAAGCAAGAGCACCCAGTTTGTTGGGTGCATACAGGATAACAGCAAGTCAGTTTTCCTGACTCCAGCCGTCCTGGAACCTATACTTTCAGGGCCCTGACAACATCCAGCAACTTGGAGTCCTCCAAGTCCCTAGTAGGCGCAAGGCACCACAATAAGCTGGTTCAGGTGAAACACTGACACCACCTTAGGGAGAGAACTGGGGACGAGTCCGCAGCTCTGCCCTGTCCGAATGGACAAATAGATATGGGCTTTTTTGAGAAAAAACCCACCAATTTGACACTCGCCTGGCCCAGGCCAGAGCCAAGAGCATGGTCACTTTTCATGTGAGATGCTTCAAATCCACAGATTTGACTGGTTTTAAACCAATGTGATTTGAGGAATCCCAGAACTACGTTGAGATCCCACAGTGCCACTGGAGGCACAAAAGGGGGTTGTATATGCAATACTCCCTTGACAAACTTCTGGACTTCAGGAACTGAAGCCAATTCTTTCTGGAAGAAAATCGACAGGGCCGAAATTTGAACCTTAATGGGCCCCAATTTGAGGCCCATAGACACTCCTGTTTGCAGGAAATGCAGGAATCGACCGAGTTGAAATTTCTTCGTGGGGCCTTCCTGGCCTCACACCACGCAACATATTTTCGCCACATGTGGTGATAATGTTGTGCGGTCACCTCCTTCCTGGCTTTGACCAGGGTAGGAATGACCTCTTCCGGAATGCCTTTTTCCCTTAGGATCCGGCGTTCCACCGCCATGCCGTCAAACGCAGCTGCGCTAAGTCTTGGAACAGACATGGTACTTGCTGAAGCAAGTCCCTTCTTAGCGGCAGAGGCCATAAGTCCTCTGTGAGCATCTCTTGAAGTTCCGGGTACCAAGTCCTTCTTGGCCAATCCGGAGCCATGAGTATAGTTCTTACTCCTCTACGTCTTATAATTCTCAGTACCTTAGGTATGAGAAGCAGAGGAGGGAAAACATACACCGACTGGTACACCCACGGTGTTACCAGAACGTCCACAGCTATTGCCTGAGGGTCTCTTGACCTGGCGCAATACCTGTCCCGTTTTTTGTTCAGACGGGACGCCATCATGTCCACCTTTGGTATTTCCCAACGGTTCACAATCATGTGGAAAAACTTCCCGATGAAGTTTCCACTCTCCCGGGTGGAGGTCGTGCCTGCTGAGGAAGTCTGCTTCCCAGTTTCCATTCCCGGAATGAAACACTGCTGACAGTGCTATCACATGATTTTCCGCCCAGCGAAAAGTCCTTGCAGTTTTTGCCATTGCCCTCCTGCTTCTTGTGCTGCCCTGTCTGTTTACGTGGGCGACTGCCGTGATGTTTTTCCCACTGGATCAATACCGGCTGACCTTGAAGCAGAGGTCTTGCTAAGCTTAGAGCATTATAAAATTACCCTTAGCTCCAGTATATTTATGTGGAGAAAAATCTCCAGACTTGATCACACTCCCTGGAAATTTTTTCCTTGTGTGACTGCTCCCCAGCCTCTCGGGCTGGCCTCCGTGGTCACCAGCATCCAATCCTGAATGCCGAATCTGCGGCCCTCTAGAAGATGAGCACTCTGTAACCACCACAGGAGAGACACCCTTGTCCTTGGATATAGGGTTATCCGCTGATGCATCTGAAGATGCGATCCGGACCATTTGTCCAGCAGATCCCACTGAAAAGTTCTTGCGTGAAATCTGCCGAATGGAATTGCTTCGTAGGAAGCCACCATTTTTACCAGGACCCTTGTGCAATGATGCACTGACACTTTCCCTGGTTTTAGGAGGTTCTTGACTAGCTCGGATAACTCCCTGGCTTTCTCTTCCAGGAGAAACACCTTTTTCTGGACTGTGTCCAGAATCATCCCTAGGCACAGCAGACGTGTCGTCAGGATCAGCTGCGATTTTGGAATATTTAGAATCCATCCGTGCTGTTGTAGCAGTATCCGAGATAGTGCTACTCCGACCTCCAACTGTTCCCTGGACTTTGCCCTTATCAGGAGATCGTCCAAGTAAGGGGTAATTAAGACGCCTTTTCTTCGAAGAAGAATCATCATTTCGGCCATTACCTTGGTAAAGACCCGGGGTGCCGTGGACAATCCAAACGGCAGCGTCTGAAACTGACAGTGACAGTTCTATACCACGAACCTGAGGTACCCTTAGTGAGAAGGGCAAATTTGGGACATGGAGGTAAGCATCCCTGATGTCCCGGGACACTATATAGTCCCCTTCTTCCTGGTTCGTTATCACTGCTCTGAGTGACTCCATCTTGATTTGAACCTTTGTAAGTGTTCAAATTTTTTTAGATTTAGAATAGGTCTCACCTAGCCTTCTGGCTTCAGTACCACAATATAGTGTGGAAAAATACCCCTTTCCTTGTTGTAGGAGGGGTAATTTGATTATCACCTGCTGGGAATACAGCTTGTGAATTTTTTCCCATACTGCCTCCTTGTCGGAGGGAGACCTTGGTAAAGCAGACTTCAGGAGCCTGCGAGGGGGAAACGTTTCGACATTCCAATCTGTACCCCTGGGATACTACTTGTAGGATCCAGGGGTCCTGTACGGTCCCAGCGTCATGCTGAGAGCTTGGCAGAAGCGGTGGAAGGCTTCTGTTCCTGGGAATGGGCTGCCTGCTGCAGTCTTCTTCCCTTTCCTCTATCCCTGGGCAAATATGACTCTTATAGGGACGAAAGGACTGAGGCTGAAAAGACGGTGTCTTTTTCTGCAGAGATGTGACTTAGGGTAAAAACGGTGGATTTTCCAGCAGTTGCCGTGGCCACCAGGTCCGATGGACCGACCCCAAATAACTCCTCTTCCTTTATACGGCAATACACCTTTGTGCCGTTTGGAATCTGCATCACCTGACCACTGTCGTGTCCATAAACATCTTCTGGCAGATATGGACATCGCACTTACTCTTGATGCCAGAGTGCAAATATCCCTCTGTGCATCTCGCATATATAGAAATGCATCCTTTAAATGCTCTATAGTCAATAAAATACTGTCCCTGTCAAGGGTATCAATATTTTTAGTCAGGGAATCCGACCAAGCCACCCCAGCTCTGCACATCCAGGCTGAGGCGATCGCTGGTCGCAGTATAACACCAGTATGTGTGTATATACTTTTATATGATATTTTCCAGCCTCCTGTCAGCTGGCTCCTTGAGGACGGCCCTATCTATAGACGGTACCGCCACCTGTTTTGATAAGCGTGTGAGCGCCTTATCCACCCTAAGGGGTGTTTCCCAACGCGCCCTAACTTCTGGCGGGAAAGGGTATACCGCCAATAATTTTCTATCGGGGGGAACCCACGCATCATCACACACTTCATTTAATTTATCCGATTCAGGAAAAACTACAGGTAGTTTTTTCACATCCCACATAATACCCTCTTTTGTGGTACTTGTAGTATCAGAAATATGTAACACCTCCTTCATTGCCTTTAACGTGTGGCCCTAATAAGGAATACGTTTGTTTATTCACCGTCGACACTGGATTCAGTGTCTGTGTCTGTGTCGACCGACTAAGGTAAACGGGCGTTTTAAAACCCCTGACGGTGTTTTTGAGACGTCTGGACCGGTACTAATTGTTTGTCGGCCGTCTCATGTCGTCAACCGACCTTGCAGCGTGTTGACATTATCACGTAATTCCCTAAATAAGCCATCCATTCCGGTGTCGACTCCCTAGAGAGTGACATCACCATTACAGGCAATTGCTCCGCCTCCTCACCAACATCGTCCTCATACATGTCGACACACACGTACCGACACACAGCACACACACAGGGAATGCTCTGATAGAGGACAGGACCCACTAGCCCTTTGGAGAGACAGAGGGAGAGTTTGCCAGCACACACCAAAAAACGCTATAATTATATAGGGACAACCTTATATAAGTGTTTTCCCTTATAGCATCTTTTTATATATTTCTAACGCCAAATTAGTGCCCCCCCTCTCTGTTTTAACCCTGTTTCTGTAGTGCAGTGCAGGGGAGAGCCTGGGAGCCTTCCCTCCAGCCTTTCTGTGAGGGAAAATGGCGCTGTGTGCTGAGGAGATAGGCCCCGCCCCTTTTTCGGCGGGCTCGTCTCCCGCTCTTCAACGGATTCTGGCAGGGGTTAAATATCTCCATATAGCCCCCGGAGGCTATATGTGAGGTATTTTTTGCCAAAAAATAGGTTTACATTGCCTCCCAGGGCGCCCCCCTCCCAGCGCCCTGCACCCTCAGTGACTGCCGTGTGAAGTGTGCTGAGAGCAATGGCGCACAGCTGCAGTGCTGTGCGCTACCTTAAGAAGACTGAGGAGTCTTCTGCCGCCGATTCTGGACCTTCTTCTCTTTTCAGCATCTGCAAGGGGGCCGGCGGCGAGGCTCCGGTGACCATCCAGGCTGTACCTGTGATCGTCCCTCTGGAGCTAATGTCCAGTAGCCAAAGAAGCCAATCCATCCTGCACGCAGGTGAGTTCACTTCTTCTCCCCTAAGTCCCTCGTTGCAGTGATCCTGTTGCCAGCAGGACTCACTGTAAAATAAAAAACCTAAGCTAAACTTTTCTAAGCAGCTCTTTAGGAGAGCCACCTAGATTGCACCCTTCTCGGCCGGGCACAAAAATCTAACTGAGGCTTGGAGGAGGGTCATAGGGGGAGGAGCCAGTGCACACCACCTGATCCTAAAGCTTTACTTTTTGTGCCCTGTCTCCTGCGGAGCCGCTATTCCCCATGGTCCTTTCAGGAACCCCAGCATCCACTAGGACGATAGAGAAAGAGTATCCTGTAATGCGAATCTGTTCACAGACTGAAAGAATGTAAGGCCAGACTAGGCGTGGCCGAGCCATCTGGCTTCGGCACGTGAAAAGAAAACAAAGACCTGAGAACTGTCCCGATTCAAATGATATGTGAAAACAGGAATCAACACCCTTTGCGGTTAGAAGCCTATGGAGCACCGCCTGCAGTCTGACTCTCTTGTCATCGTAAACCGGCCGACCCATGCTGAGGGACCCCTGAGACGGTTGTACTCCAAAATCTAGTCTGTAACCGCCCAAGCCTTCTCAGTCCTCCCAGTAGGACCACCGACCTGCCCCTACCCTGGGACCCTCCAGGTGGTAGGAAGGTCTGACCTGTAGTGGATGTGTAGGATGACCTAAAATCAGACTGGACCAAGGTTGCTGAACCTCTGCTTCAGCCTGTTACCATGAGATCCCTTGGCGACGGACATACCGCTCGTGTGGAGTCGAAAGCCTGAAAAGGCACATAAAGATCTAAAGGAAGGTCCGCCTTGGAGCTGGGGCAGCAGTAGGGGAAAGAAAAATGGACTTACCCCCAATGGTTAGAGAAATCATGCCGGAAGTTCCTTCCTCTGAACCCGCTGCCCCTTAGGATTTCATGTTCACCTGTCACTGTCGCAGCCCCAAAGGTCGTCGGGTTAAGACATCCCAAGTGAAAATGCAGGTTCCGAGTATACAGACCTGGAGACCTCAAAAGAATATAAAGCCGAATCGTGATTCTGATGTGTCCCAAAGCATCAGTTGATCCTGATGCGAATTATCCAGTAACCTAGAAGACCATTGTTCCGCAACCTACCTGCTCCGGATAAGGTCGAACCCCTGCTGTCGCATCTGTCTCTCAGATGGATCCCTCAGCAAGGCTGGCCCAGGAAAACGGCAGCCTGTTGGACCGGCGATACATTGAGACGTATACCTGGAGAGGTCTGATATCGTTTCCTGCTATCTGCGGGAAAAGGATAGGCAAACAAACATTGTTCGATACCTGAAATAGTGAATTCGGATGTTTCCCGGCCGCCTACCGGAACATGCCCAGCTCATCCGAAACTGAACAAGTCGCTGTCATTTCTTCCTTGGCGTCAAACCCTGAGGGATCTGAAGTGTCCAACCTCTTTACCTGCAGCACCAGACGAACTGCTGTACAATACGCCTCAATATCCTGAGATACTGGTTCAGACTGCACCGAAACATAATCAGTATCTCGTGTAACATGGAGGTTAGCAAGATCCTTTTAGAAACCTGAAAACATGTAGTCGGATGTCTCCAGGACCCAGAGACACTGGTCGGACTCCATCGAAAACAGACATCCTTAGTATCCCGGACATTCATTGCCTCCTTCCAGAGAGGTCTGTCATCCGCAGCGTCGTTTAGCAACCTGGGAAGAAATGACGGACGGGGTCTCTGGTAACGGTGACCTTACCTGCATAAGCTAAGCTGTTCAAACAGGAACGTCCTGCCGCTGCATTGAGGGATATTAGATGGCACCACCGCACAATCTGCACATAACAGGGAATTCTCTGTCCTGGGTGTTACGTTTAGTTAAACGAAAAAAGAAAAGACAGGTTAAAGAAGTGTAACCCTCTATAAACTCTGCACTATAACGTGCAGTGACAGGCACATATCCCCTAAAGTTGTGTTTGGTGGAATTCAATCTCAGATATCCCCGCTATAAGCGTACCGAGTCACAGGGGCTATTTGACCGATACCACACAAATTCCCCCAAATTACACACAGTATTATTACCAAGTGAAACAAAGGAGTAATAAAGGGGTGACAACACCCGCCCCCGCTGTTGAGCAAAATGGCGGACAGCCTGTGAGTAAAGCCGGGTGAAAAATCAATATGGCAGGGTGAAGGTATGTGGGACGTGAGCCCAGGTCTGTGTTATTATAATAAATGTCGGTGGAGCTAGTAAATATTCAGTGAGCCTAACTGTGCCCTGATAAAGAGCAGTAGTGAGCTGACTACATATTCCATAAGCAGGGGACTCCGTGTTGAATTAACAGCACTAGCCCCCCTGACAAAGGGGCACTGCTATGGCGCCTAACTTTAAAATCAACGGCGCCAGTTGATTATATATGCATATATGGATATAATCCGATATATAACACTATATATAAAACATAATATAATATACATACAAGATATGTATATATACACATATATACATACATACATACCCAGCACAAATATATATATATACATTGCAGTGACAAGAAGATCCAGACACTCACCGCCAGCAGTGGAGTCCGGGTATAGGTTTCCCCCTCAGAGAGGAAATGGCCGCCAGCACTGACCAAGCCGCAGGTGGCCTCCGTGAGCCGAGATCCAAGGCGGGAGGAAGCCCCGCCCCCCGTTATGTGCACTGCAACCCGGGTGCCTGGTGATACACAGATGAGTAAAGCCGGGGTTGCCTAGCAATCTACAAATTGCAGCCATCTTCTTAAGACAGCAGGGAGCGTTCTGCCTCCCCCGCTGATCACACGCGCCGCTGCCGGGGAGCTGAGCCCGCTGAGCAGAGCGGGAGAAAGCTCCGCCCCCTTTCCTGTAACTGTGCTGTCTGAAGCTCCCGCGCAAACTTAGCGGGGAGCGCCTGTCCTGTGAGTCGCTGCCGGGGAGCTGAGCCCGCCGAGCAGAGCGGGAGAAAGCTCCGCCCCCTTTTCTGTAACTGTGCTCTCTGAAGCTCCCGCGCAAACTTAGCGGGGAGCGCCTGTCCTGTGAGCCGCTGCCGGGGAGCTGAGCCCGCCGAGCAGAGCGGGAGAAAGCTCCGCCCCCTTTTCTGTAACTGTGCTTCTCTGAAGCTCCCGCGCAAGTCTGCGGCCGGGGAGCGGGGGCGCTTTGCCGCCGGGTCGAGCGGGATTAAGCAATACACAGTACACAGCCCTTATACACAGCCCCTATATGAGTGGAGGGGGGTTAGATCAGGGACCCTGAGTGTGGCCCACATGTATGGGAGCGGGGAGTGAATATAAGACACAGCACACATCCTCACAGTTTCAGTGTCTGTACTCACCGCTGTAGCAGGATTTCCTGATGGAGTGGCCCCGACACGCGCCGCACGCAGCGGTGTCCTACCACTTATACTCACCGCTGCCATGCTGCCGGAATCTTCCGCTGGTGGAGCGGCCCCGACATGCGCCGCACGCAGCGGTGTCCGGCCATTTTTGATACTCACCGCTGCCATGCTGCCGGAATCTTCTGCTGGATGGAGCGGCCCCCACATGCGCCGCACGCAGCGGTGTCCGGCCAACTCAGGAGAGCTCAGTGTCTCCCTCAGCCGGGGCCCATCCCGAGCCGCACGCAGCTGCGATGGGACCCCGCCGGCAGCTCCCGCGGTGCAGACTGGCAGTGGCAGAGCTGCCAGTCTGTGTGTGAAAGAAAAATAAAATAATAAAGAAAAAATTCTTCAGCTAAACCCAAGTGAACCAGCTCCCTCGGGCACTAAACTAAGACTGGGTTGGAGGGGAGATAGTAGGGGAGGAGCTAGCCTCAGTGTGAGAATTTTAAAGCGCCAGCTCCCAATTACTGCCTACTATTTCCCCATTGTAACTACGCTCCAGTGGCCCCTAATGGATGAAGGAGAAATACTTGTATATAGTTTTGCATACATAAGGGTTATGTCATAGTTTTCATCGGTCATGCACTGATGATATGTTGTTTTCATACTGTTAACTGGTTAGTTTATCACAAGTTACACGGTATGATTGGTGTGGCTGGTATGAATCTTGCCCTTGGATTAACAAAAATCCTTTCCTTGTACTGTCCGTCTCCTCTGGGCACAGTTTCTCTAACTGAGGTCTGGAGGAGAGACATAGAGGGAGGAGCCAGTGCACACCCATTCTAAAGTCTTTCTTAAAGTGCCCATGTCTCCTGCGGAGCCAGTCTATCCCCATGGTCCTTACGGAGTCCCCAGCATCCTCTACGGACTACGAGAAAAAGATTTACCGGTAGGTGTGACAGGACGGTACCGTACGAAAGCACTCGCCGCTTTCGCGTCCCGTTGACTGCGCACAGATTGGAAAGTCAAGCCGCACGAGGCCTGACCACATAGGGGATTCCCGCTTACCGTCAGTAACCGCCTGTTACTGACTCCACTCGCTGCCACCACCAAACTCCTAACCTGCCGTGGCGTTTGGAACCACGGTTCTGCTCTGTATGTGCCGACGCACTGCCTTACCACATCTGTGTGGTACTGACGAATCCCCACTAGCCACTTGCTAGGCCTCTACCGGTAGCTGGCGGAAGGCGGAGCTTGGAGACGCTAGGTGCTTCCCTGGACAGCCGGAGGACGGGGCTAGGTTTGGCCTAACCCTGTTGGTCACAAGATGAAGCAGTCTTCTTGAGGCAAAGATGTTTATTGCTCAAATAACCTTTAAAAAGGCTCCTCCCTATTGCTAGGGGTAACAGCATACAATCAGATGTTTTCAGCAGAATAAGACGGAATAATACACCCTCCTATGGGCCAGCTGCCCTCCTTTTATCCCTCTCCAAGACCCCTTACCACAGGGGGTAAGCCCGCCCTGTGGTGCACAACCAATCAACGTTTACCCATGAGCTGTGCATGCTTTGGTCTCATGCACAGCTAACATTGTCCTCTATGGACAGTGGGGAGTGGTCGGTCTCTTTTGCCTCTCCCATCTTGGAGAATCAGGATACTCCCCGGTGCCGTTCAGTCTGGCTGGGGGGAAGTTTTCCCTCCTAAACTGACTTCCAGAAACCTGCCCGGGACCCCTCTCACTGCCTGCAGCCTGGATTTGGGCTCCAGAGCTGGGCAGCCTGGCTCCCCGGTCCAGGTTTCTTGGCACTACGGGTGATCTCCATGGAGCTCCAAGAAACCACTCAGCTTGTTTCATAGCTGAGCTGCTTCTCTTTCTCCCTGTGCCCCTTGGAAATGTGAGGCTGGATGGGAAAGCATTCCGTTTTTGGGGAAAAGGTCTGGGAGAATCCATCAGCCTGCACAGCCATGGATTCCCCCCTCCTGGGACACACAATCAAGTAAGTGCAATTTACCTTTAAATACATCACATTTAAATCACACTGTACATTTCCCTTTAAATATACACTGAGCCTGTGCCCCGCAGACTCTACATACTCAGGCACTGCAGTGCCTTACAACACACTGTATGTCATTAAATTTTTTACACAATGTCTTGTTATTTAACTACTGTGCCCAGCGCTCAGCGCTGGGCTTCCCTAGCCCTGCAGCCTGGCTGCTAGGGCTCTCTCTCAGTGCTGGAGGTATGGGGCTGGCTTCCCCCATCCTCCCTTCCTGCCTCTGGGGTTCCAGGGAGCTGGCTCTCCCTGTCCCCCCCCAGTGTGGCACTACTCAGTGGCCTCACCGCACAGTGCGGCGCACCCCCCTGTACCGAAAGCCCGGTGGCCCAGGACACTTGTCCCGGCCGCCGTGACTCTGGCTTGTTTCAGCGCTGAGGCGCCGGGAGCGTAGCTCCCGGACCCCAGCGCTCACCATCCTAATTCACCCACGCCGCTAGGGAGCCGGCTAGCCCGGTCCCCCCTGAGCGGCGCTGACTTGTGGCCTCGCCGCAGCGTCCGGCGGGGAGCCGGGCTGCGGCGCACCCCCCCTCGCCGGCTAGCAGCCCGGGACGTCCGTCCCGGCTGCTGCGGCTGGCCACCCGTGCTGGGCTGAGGCACCGGGAGCAGAGTTCCCGGCCCCCAGCGGCGGCTCTCACAGAGAGCACTGCAGCGGGAGCCGAGCTCCCAGCCGCAGCGCTCACCCTTCTCCCCGGCGCGCACACTCCAGTGCGCCCGGGGCTACACTGACTGCTGCCGGGAGCGGAGCTCCCGGATTCCGGCGGTCAGCGGCTGCCTTCTCTCCCCCGGCGCGCACACACTGCTGAGCGCGCCGGGGGGCTGTCCTCCCTGCCGTGGTCTCCGGAGAGGTCCGGGACCACGGCATATTTAAAAATACATTTTTTTTTCCACAGGGAACTACATTTTTCAAATCTGGCGCCAAGCGCCCATCACTTTTCAAATCTGGCGCCAAGCGCCCATTGTCTTGTTAAAATGGCGCCGGGCACTAGGGGTTAACCCCTTCAGTGCTGCGGCGGCCATTTGCCTCGTGGCTGGGGCTCTCCGGCCACAGTAGGTTTAAAATCTTATTATCTAATACAACCCATATATACTGTGTAACACCCTATATACCTATCTAATACCACCCATACATGCTGTGTAATACCCTATGGGGGTAATTCCAAGTTGATCGCAGCAGGATATTTTTTAGCAGTTGGGCAAAACCATGTGCACTGCAGGTGTGGCAGATATAACATGTGCAGAGAGAGTTAGATTTGGGTGGGTTATTTTGTTTCTGTGCAGGGTAAATACTGGCTGCTTTATTTTTACACTGCAATTTAGATTGCAGATTGAACTCACCACACCCAAATCTATCTCTCTCTGCACATGTTATATCTGCCCCCCCCCCCCCCTGCAGTGCACATGGTTTTACCCCCTATATACCTATCTACTGAGCTGCTCTATGGTCACACTGAGGTCTCTCCTGTACAATGAGCTGCTCTATGGTCACACTGAGGTCTCTCCTGTACAATGAGCTGCTCTATGGTCACACTGAGGTCTCTCCTGTACACTGAGCTGCTCTATGGTCACACTGAGGTCTTTCCTGTACACTGAGCTGCTCTATGGTCACACTGAGGTCTCTCCTGTACACTGAGCTGCTCTATGGTCACACTGAGGTCTCTCCTGTACACAGAGCTGCTCTATGGTCACACTGAGGTCTCTCCTGTACACTGAGCTGCTCTACTCCTGTACACTGAGCTGCTGTATGGTCACACTGAGGCCTCGCCTGTACACTGAGCTGCTGTATGGTCACACTGAGGTCTCTCCTGTACACTGAGCTGCTGTATGGTCACACTGAGGTCTCTCCTGTACACTGAGCTGCTCTATGGTCACACTGAGGTCTCTCCTGTACACTGAGCTGCTCTATGGTCACACTGAGGTCTCTCCTGTACACTGAGCTGCTCTATGGTCACACTGAGGTCTCTCCTGTACACAGAGCTGCTCTATGGTCACACTGAGGTCTCTCCTGTACACAGAGCTGCTCTATGGTCACACTGAGGTCTCTCCTGTACACTGAGCTGTTGTACGGTCACACTGAGGTCTCTCCTGTACACTGAGCTGCTCTACGGTCACACTGAGGTCTCTCCTGTACACTGAGCTGCTCTACGGTCACACTGAGGTCTCTCCTGTACACAGAGCTGCTCTACGGTCACACTGAGGTCTCTCCTGTACACTGAGCTGTTCTACGGTCACACTGAGGTCTCTCCTGTACACTGAGCTGCTCTACGGTCACACTGAGGTCTCTCCTGTACACTGAGCTGTTCTACGGTCACACTGAGGTCTCTCCTGTACACTGAGCTGCTCTACGGTCACACTGAGGTCTCTCCTGTACACTGAGCTGTTATACGGTCACACTGAGGTCTCTCCTGTACACTGAGCTGCTCTACGGTCACACTGAGGTCTCTCCTGTACACTGAGCTGCTCTACGGTCACACTGAGGTCTCTCCTGTACACTGAGCTGCTCTACGGTCACACTGAGGTCTCTCCTGTACACTGAGCTGCTCTACGGTCACACTGAGGTCTCTCCTGTACACAGAGCTGCTCTACGGTCACACTGAGGTCTCTCCTGTACACTGAGCTGTTCTACGGTCACACTGAGGTCTCTCCTGTACACTGAGCTGCTCTACGGTCACACTGAGGTCTCTCCTGTACACAGAGCTGCTCTATGGTCACACTGAGGTCTCTCCTGTACACTGAGCTGCTCTATGGTCACACTGAGGTCTCTCCTGTACACTGAGCTGCTCTATGGCCACACTGAGATCTCTCTCCTGTACACTGAGCTGCTCTATGGTCACACTGAGGTCTCTCCTGTACACTGAGCTGCTCTATGGTCACACTGAGGTCTCTCCTGTACACTGAGCTGCTCTACGGTCACACTGAGGTCTCTCCTGTACACTGAGCTGCTCTACGGTCACACTGAGGCCTCTCCTGTACACTGAGCTGCTCTACGGTCACACTGAGGCCTCGCCTGTACACTGAGGTGCTCTACGGTCACACTGAGGTCTCTCCTGTACACTGAGCTGTTCTACGGTCACACTGAGGTCTCTCCTGTACACTGAGCTGCTCTATGGTCACACTGAGGTCTCTCCTGTACACTGAGCTGCTCTATGGTCACACTGAGGTCTCTCCTGTACACTGAGCTGCTCTACGGTCACACTGAGGTCTCTCCTGTACACTGAGCTGTTCTACGGTCACACTGAGGTCTCTCCTGTACACTGAGCTGCTCTATGGTCACACTGAGGTCTCTCCTGTACACTGAGCTGCTCTATGGTCACACTGAGGTCTCTCCTGTACACTGAGCTGCTCTATGGTCACACTGAGGTCTCTCCTGTACACTGAGCTGCTGTATGGTCACACTGAGGTCTCTCCTGTACACTGAGCTGCTCTATGGTCACACTGAGGTCTCTCCTGTACACTGAGCTGCTCTATGGTCACACTGAGGTCTCTCCTGTACACTGAGCTGCTGTATGGTCACACTGAGGTCTCTCCTGTACACTGAGCTGCTCTATGGTCACACTGAGGTCTCTCCTGTACACTGAGCTGCTCTATGGTCACACTGAGGTCTCTCCTGTACACTGAGCTGCTCTATGGTCACACTGAGGTCTCTCCTGTACACAGAGCTGCTCTATGGTCACACTGAGGTCTCTCCTGTACACAGAGCTGCTCTATGGTCACACTGAGGTCTCTCCTGTACACTGAGCTGTTGTACGGTCACACTGAGGTCTCTCCTGTACACTGAGCTGCTCTACGGTCACACTGAGGTCTCTCCTGTACACTGAGCTGCTCTACGGTCACACTGAGGTCTCTCCTGTACACAGAGCTGCTCTACGGTCACACTGAGGTCTCTCCTGTACACTGAGCTGTTCTACGGTCACACTGAGGTCTCTCCTGTACACTGAGCTGCTCTACGGTCACACTGAGGTGTCTCCTGTACACTGAGCTGTTCTACGGTCACACTGAGGTCTCTCCTGTACACTGAGCTGCTCTACGGTCACACTGAGGTCTCTCCTGTACACTGAGCTGTTCTACGGTCACACTGAGGTCTCTCCTGTACACTGAGCTGCTCTACGGTCACACTGAGGTCTCTCCTGTACACTGAGCTGCTCTACGGTCACACTGAGGTCTCTCCTGTACACTGAGCTGCTCTACGGTCACACTGAGGTCTCTCCTGTACACTGAGCTGCTCTATGGTCACACTGAGGTCTCTCCTGTACACAGAGCTGCTCTACGGTCACACTGAGGTCTCTCCTGTACACTGAGCTGTTCTACGGTCACACTGAGGTCTCTCCTGTACACTGAGCTGCTCTACGGTCACACTGAGGTCTCTCCTGTACACAGAGCTGCTCTATGGTCACACTGAGGTCTCTCCTGTACACTGAGCTGCTCTATGGCCACACTGAGATCTCTCTCCTGTACACTGAGCTGCTCTATGGTCACACTGAGGTCTCTCCTGTACACTGAGCTGCTCTATGGTCACACTGAGGTCTCTCCTGTACACTGAGCTGCTCTATGGTCACACTGAGGTCTCTCCTGTACACTGAGCTGCTCTACGGTCACACTGAGGCCTCTCCTGTACACTGAGCTGCTCTACGGTCACACTGAGGCCTCGCCTGTACACTGAGGTGCTCTACGGTCACACTGAGGTCTCTCCTGTACACTGAGCTGTTCTACGGTCACACTGAGGTCTCTCCTGTACACTGAGCTGCTCTATGGTCACACTGAGGTCTCTCCTGTACACTGAGCTGCTCTATGGTCACACTGAGGTCTCTCCTGTACACTGAGCTGCTCTATGGTCACACTGAGGTCTCTCCTGTACACTGAGCTGCTCTATGGTCACACTGAGGTCTCTCCTGTACACTGAGCTGCTCTATGGTCACAGAACTTTAGTGATCTCCTACAGCAGGAACTTTTCTCATCTATCTGTAGGAACAGGGTATGGATGAAGCTGTAACTACTGAGAGCAGAATAATGACCACGAAACACTGCATTATAAACAGCGACACAGCAACACTTTATTTCTCATAAGTTATACAGTGAATAGTTACAGAGGAAATTGTATTTTAATGGAAGAAATCACATTTCACAGAGGAGATAGCTACTGACATATACCTGCAGAACAGTGCACTTTATCCAACACAGCCACGTAACTAGAGGCTTACCAGCACTCCACTAACTACAAGTCCAAGAATGCCAACCGCAGCTGCAGTCACTGCTCCCTACACTTGCACTAAACCAATGACAAACACAAATAAATAGAATTATGTACACCTTCTATGGAGTTTATACAGCTTCCGCGGAGCACTGAGGGGACTACATATTCTCTGTGCACTCTCAGGATAGGACAATCAGTGGCTCACATACTCTGCCAGCGATCAGGCCCACGGAGAGCCACAGATTGCCCAGGCGTGGCTGACACCAGAGTAAGGAGCGCTGCAGTGCTGCTTTCATGTACAAGTGGTGCCAGAGGCTGACAATTCATACGCAGATGTTCCGTCATGTCTCCCCCTTTGTGTTACATATAAATCCTGAACGTGTGTCTGCAGGAAGGGGTAATAAGTGATAAACTGGGCAGGATTGTGTACTACAAGTTACTAATTATATGTACTTAGAATGAGGCCCCCAATATGTTCTCTGCACCAATTGTACTTTGATGCGGTTTATTAAAATTTAACCTAACAGGGCAAGCGGCCATTTTGTGGGCGGGGCAGGTGTTAGGAACGCAGTAGATGGCACAGCG
The DNA here is from genome assembly GCF_028390025.1 of Pseudophryne corroboree. NCBI lineage: Eukaryota > Metazoa > Chordata > Amphibia > Anura > Myobatrachidae > Pseudophryne > Pseudophryne corroboree. The sequence goes on from NC_086451.1 coordinate 3,444,032, forward strand.
GAGGCGTTTTGTACCTCAGTCACTAGTAACACCTCGGCTCTCGTGTGGGCACAGATCAGATAAAACGTGGAATGTAGCTAGGAGTTGGGGACACAGGATGGAGAACGGTCGTCACTCAGTCTGGGGTACAGCTATAGTCGGTCCTTTGGGGTCATCAAATCGATCCATGGTTTTAAGATTCATCACCATGTGCAGCCCATAGGTCAGGATGAAGACAAAGAGCAAAGTGGTGATTAGACCCATCCAGATCCCGGGGGAGAAGAATCCAGCACAGTCACTGGCGGAAGAAAACTTCAGGCCAGTGACATTAAAACCCTGGATCTGGGGAGAGAAACAAGAAGGGATTACACAGCTCCACCTGAAGGAGACTTTAGGTACTGCAGCACAATGATCCCACATTTACACCAAAACCCCGGGGCCAACATGGTTCAAACCCAGGTCAGACCCTATTTACACTGCACGCGGGTGCTACCTGATCTGCTCTTCTCCAAGCGCTGGGGATCAAGCTCTCCCTATGCTGGTCATGGGGCCCGGGTCACCCATATAACGCTCCCCCGTTACAATGCTAACCACTGTGCCTCCATGATAATAATGGTAATGTAAAATAACACCAACTGGCAGAAGAAAGGAGATGACAAAAGACAATTGCTTGCCTGCGTAACCTGTCACCATAGCTGCACATTACACACCCCAGCACTTCCCATAACATGTAGCCGACTTACAGGAAGTGCGACCTACCTGGAAATTGGTGATGTGAAGCTGCCACTTGGAGCCGGTGGTGTTGCTGATCAGCAGAGAGTCGTGGACAGAGAGGCTGCTGACATACTGACAGTGAAAGGAGTAGCTGCTGGGAGCGCTCACTTGGGAAGCCAGGAAGGTGGCATTACTGGTGGCATTACTGACCTCCACCCGGCTCAGAGAGAACCAAGGGCGCGCAGACACCCTGTACCAGCGGCTTTCCAGATGAAATCTGAAGAGGAGAATAGGAAGTGTCACTGCTGGTACACACACAGGCAGCAAAACCGCCTATCCCATCATCAGCAACGCTAGATCCCGTTCTCCCAGTATTACAGACTACGCTACATATAAGGACTGCTCAGCCGAAAACACAGCACTCTTCATCTATCCAGCGGCCTGACCACACTCACTGTATTATACAGTGACATCACAGCGCTCCTCACCTATCCACACTCACTGTATTATACAGAGTGACATCACAGCGCTCCTCATCTATCCAGCGGCCTGACCGCACTCACTGCATCCTACAGTGACATCACAGCGCTCCTCACCTATCCAGCGGCCTGACCACACTCACTGTATCATACAGAGTGACATCACAGCGCTCCTCACCTATCCACACTCACTGTATTATACAGAGTGACATCACAGCGCTCCTCATCTATCCAGCGGCCTGACCGCACTCACTGTATCCTACAGTGACATCACAGCGCTCCTCATCTATCCAGCGGCCTGACCACACTCACTGTATCATACAGAGTGACTTCACAGCGCTCCTCACCTATCCACACTCACTGTATTATACAGAGTGACATCACAGCGCTCCTCATCTATCCAGCGGCCTGACCGCACTCACTGTATCCTACAGTGACATCACAGCGCTCCTCACCTATCCAGCGGCCTGACCACACTCACTGTATCATACAGAGTGACATCACAGCGCTCCTCACCTATCCAGCGGCCTGACCACACTCACTGTATCATACAGAGTGACATCACAGCACTACTCACCTATCAAGCGGCCTGACCACACTCACTGTATCATACAGAGTGACATCACAGCGCTACTCACCTATCCAGCGGCCTGACCACACTCACTGTATCATACAGAGTGACATCACAGCGCTCCTCACCTATCCAGCGGCCTGACCACACTCACTGTATCATACAGAGTGACATCACAGCGCTCCTCACCTATCCAGCGGCCTGACCACACTCACTGTATCATACAGAGTGACATCACAGCACTACTCACCTATCAAGCGGCCTGACCACACTCACTGTATCATACAGAGTGACATCACAGCGCTACTCACCTATCCAGCGGCCTGACCACACTCCCTGTATCATACAGAGTGACATCACAGCGCTACTCACCTATCCAGCGGCCTGACCACACTCACTGTATCATACAGAGTGACATCACAGCGCTACTCACCTATCCAGCGGCCTGACCACACTCACTGTATCATACAGAGTGACATCACAGCACTACTCACCTATCAAGCGGCCTGACCACACTCCCTGTATCATACAGAGTGACATCACAGCGCTCCTCACCTATCCAGCGGCCTGACCACACTCACTGTATCATACAGAGTGACATCACAGCGCTCCTCATCTATCCAGCGGCCTGACCACACTCACTGTATTATACAGTGTGACATCACAGCGCTCCTCATCTATCCAGCGGCCTGACCGCACTCACTGTATCATACAGAGTGACATAACAGCGCTCCTCACCTATCCAGCGGCCTGACCGCACTCACTGTATCATACAGTGTGACATCACAGCGCTCCTCACCTATCCACACTCACTGTATTATACAGAGTGACATCACAACGCTCCTCACCTATCCAGCGGCCTGACCGCACTCACTGTATTATACAGTGACATCATAGCGCTCCTCACCTATCCAGCGGCCTGACCGCACTCACTGTATTATACAGAGTGACATCACAGCGCTCCTCACCTATCCAGCGGCCTGACCACACTCACTGTATTATACAGAGTGACATCACAGCGCTCCTCATCTATCCAGCGGCCTGACCACACTCACTGTATCATACAGAGTGACATCACAGCGCTCCTCATCTATCCACACTCACTGTATTATACAGAGTGACATCACAGCGCTCCTCACCTATCCACACTCACTGTATTATACAGAGTGACATCACAGCGCTCCTCATCTATCCACACTCACTGTATTATACAGAGTGACATCACAGCGCTCCTCACCTATCCACACTCACTGTATCATACAGAGTGACATCACAGCGCTCCTCACCTATCCAGCGGCCTGACCACACTCACTGTATTATACAGAGTGACATCACAGCGCTCCTCACCTATCCAGCGGCCTGACCACACTCACTGTATTATACAGAGTGACATCATAGCGCTCCTCACCTATCCAGCGGCCTGACCGCACTCACTGTATTATACAGAGTGACATCACAGCGCTCCTCACCTATCCACACTCACTGTATTATACAGAGTGACATCATAGCGCTCCTCGCCTATCCAGCGGCCTGACCGCACTCACTGTATTATACAGAGTGACATCACAGCGCTCCTCACCTATCCAGCGGCCTGACCACACTCACTGTATCATACAGAGTGACATCACAGCGCTCCTCACCTATCCAGCGGCCTGACCGCACTCACTGTATCATACAGAGTGACATCACAGCGCTCCTCACCTATCCAGCGGCCTGACCGCACTCACTGTATCATACAGAGTGACATCACAGCGCTCCTGACCTATCCAGCGGCCTGACCGCACTCACTGTACTATACAGTGTGACATCACAGCGCTCCTCACCTATCCAGCGGCCTGACCACACTCACTGTATTATACAGAGTGACATCACAGCGCTCCTCACCTATCCAGCGGCCTGACCACACTCACTGTATCATACAGTGTGACATCACAGCGCTCCTCACCTATCCAGCGGCCTGACCGCACTCACTGTATCATACAGAGTGACATCACAGCGCTCCTCACCTATCCAGCGGCCTGACCACACTCCCTGTACTATACAGAGTGACATCACAGCGCTCCTCACCTATCCAGCGGCCTGACCACACTCACTGTATTATACAGAGTGACATCACAGCGCTCCTCACCTATCCAGCGGCCTGACCGCACTCACTGTATCATACAGAGTGACATCACAGCGCTCCTCACCTATCCAGCGGCCTGACCACACTCCCTGTACTATACAGAGTGACATCATAGCGCTCCTCACCTATCCAGCAGCCTGACCACACTCACTGTATCATACAGTGACATCATAGCGCTCCTCACCTATCCAGCGGCCTGACCACACTCACTGTATTATACAGAGTGACATCACAGCGCTCCTCACCTATCCAGCGGCCTGACCACACTCACTGTATTATACAGAGTGACATCATAGCGCTCCTCACCTATCCAGCAGCCTGACCACACTCACTGTATCATACAGTGACATCATAGCGCTCCTCACCTATCCAGCGGCCTGACCACACTCACTGTATTATACAGAGTGACATCACAGCGCTCCTCACCTATCCAGCGGCCTGACTGCACTCACTGTATTTATACAGAGTGACATCACAGCACTCCTCACCTATCCAGCGGCCTGACCACACTCACTGTATCATACAGAGTGACATCACAGCGCTCCTCACCTATCCAGCGGCCTGACCACACTCACTGTATCATACAGAGTGACATCACAGCGCTCCTCACCTATCCAGCGGCCTGACCACACTCACTGTATCATACAGAGTGACATCACAGCGCTCCTCACCTATCCAGCGGCCTGACCACACTCACTGTATCATACAGAGTGACATCATAGCGCTCCTCACCTATCCAGCGGCCTGACCACACTCACTGTATTATACAGAGTGACATCATAGCGCTCCTCACCTATCCAGCGGCCTGACCACACTCACTGTATCATACAGAGTGACATCACAGCGCTCCTCACCTATCCAGCGGCCTGACCACACTCACTGTATTATACAGAGTGACATCATAGCGCTCCTCACCTATCCAGCGGCCTGACCACACTCACTGTATCATACAGAGTGACATCATAGCGCTCCTCACCTATCCAGCGGCCTGACCACACTCACTGTATCATACAGTGACATCATAGCGCTCCTCACCTATCCAGCGGCCTGACCGCACTCACTGTATCATACAGTGACATCATAGCGCTCCTCACCTATCCAGCGGCCTGACCGCACTCACTGTATCATACAGAGTGACATCACAGCGCTCCTCACCTATCCAGCGGCCTGACCACACTCACTGTATCATACAGAGTGACATCATAGCGCTCCTCACCTATCCAGCGGCCTGACCGCACTCACTGTATTATACAGAGTGACATCACAGCGCTCCTCACCTATCCAGCAGCCTGACCACACTCACTGTATCATACAGTGTGACATCACAGCGCTCCTCACCTATCCAGCGGCCTGACCACACTCACTGTATTATACAGAGTGACATCATAGCGCTCCTCACCTATCCAGCGGCCTGACCACACTCACTGTATTATACAGAGTGACATCATAGCGCTCCTCACCTATCCAGCGGCCTGACTGCACTCACTGTATTTATACAGAGTGACATCACAGCGCTCCTCACCTATCCAGCGGCCTGACCACACTCACTGTATCATACAGAGTGACATCACAGCGCTCCTCACCTATCCAGCGGCCTGACCACACTCACTGTATCATACAGAGTGACATCACAGCGCTCCTCACCTATCCAGCGGCCTGACCACACTCACTGTATCATACAGAGTGACATCACAGCGCTCCTCACCTATCCAGCGGCCTGACCACACTCACTGTATCATACAGAGTGACATCATAGCGCTCCTCACCTATCCAGCGGCCAGACCACACTCACTGTATCATACAGAGTGACATCACAGCGCTCCTCACCTATCCAGCGGCCTGACCACACTCACTGTATCATACAGAGACATCACAGCACTCCTCACCTATCCAGCGGCCTGACCGCACTCACTGTATCATACAGAGTGACATCACAGCGCTCCTCACCTATCCAGCAGCCTGACCACACTCACTGTATCATACAGTGTGACATCATAGCGCTCCTCACCTATCCAGCGGCCTGACCACACTCACTGTATCATACAGAGTGACATCACAGCGCTCCTCACCTATCCAGCGGCCTGACCACACTCACTGTATCATACAGAGTGACATCACAGCGCTCCTCACCTATCCAGCGGCCTGACCACACTCACTGTATTATACAGAGTGACATCATAGCGCTCCTCACCTATCCAGCGGCCTGACCACACTCACTGTATCATACAGAGTGACATCACAGCGCTCCTCACCTATCCAGCGGCCTGACCACACTCACTGTATCATACAGAGTGACATCACAGCGCTCCTCACCTATCCAGCGGCCTGACCACACTCACTGTATCATACAGAGTGAAAAAGAAACAGTCCTAGGGGGAGATTCAATTGTTTGACAAGTCAGTTGGGTATCTAATAGACAAGAAAAAACAGACACCCAACCGACTTTTCAAACATTTGAATTCCCCCCATAGTGCATCCGTCACTTACCGTACTTGCAGACCATTCTCATAATTCAGGACCAGGCTGCAAGACACAAAGAAATATTATTATACATAATCCTTCATATAAGTAGCTATATAATGGAGCATGGTGCAGCAGGGTGACAATCTATGGGCAGGTAGGTGTAATATGCCCACAGCGGTATCAGGTGAAAGGATGAGGAGGGTGTTCTTGTATCTCACACCCAATACTCTATGTCTATCACTGGTGGTCAGTTTTCCGAGCACTTCGGATTATAATGAAAGACACTATGTGATTTTCTAGTATTTTGCAACTAAAATGTAATAATCTGTAGATAATAGAGGAATTGTGCAAATTGTAATATTATATACCGAATAAACCCATCATGTATTTCCTGTTCCTGCAGCACTGAATCTTTATAAAAGCCATTTATTTTATATTCATTTTATTATAATACCAGCTGAATACCCGTGCTTCGCTACAGAACTTCAAGTATAATGCCAATCTTTGTCAGGCCGCACCTCTGGGTAGGTCTTCCCCCGGACTGATGCTGTCAAAATGCTGGCACTGAGGAGAATGATCCGCCTTCTCTGCCCGTCCCGCCTATGATGCTGCCCTGCTCAGTGCTGTACATGCTGGTGCTGAGGAGAATAATCCACCTCCTTCTCTGCCCGTCCCGCCTATGATGCTGCCCTGCTCAGTGCTGTAACTGCTGGTGCTGAGGAGAATAATCCGCCTCCTTCTCTGCCCCGTCCCACCTCTGATGCTGCCCTGCTCAGTGCTGTAACTGCTGGTGCTGAGGAGAATAATCCGCCTCCTTCTCTGCCCCGTCCTGCCTCTGATGCTGCCCTGCTCAGTGCTGTACATGCTGGTGCTGAGGAGAATAATCCGCCTCCTTCTCTGCCCCGTCCTGCCTCTGATGCTGCCCTGCTCAGTGCTGTACATGCTGGTGCTGAGGAGAATAATCTGCCTCCTTCTCTGCCCCGTCCTGCCTCTGATGCTGCCCTGCTCAGTGCTGTACATGCTGGTGCTGAGGAGAATAATCTGCCTCCTTCTCTGCCCCGTCCTGCCTCTGATGCTGCCCTGCTCAGTGATGTAACTGCTGGTGCTGAGGAGAATAATCCGCCTCCTTCTCTGCCCCGTCCCGCCTCTGATGCTGCCCTGCTCAGTGCTGTAACTGCTGGTGCTGAGGAGAATAATCCACCTCCTTCTCTGCCCGTCCCGCCTATGATGCTGCCCTGCTCAGTGCTGTAACTGCTGGTGCTGAGGAGAATAATCCGCCTCCTTCTCTGCCCCGTCCCACCTCTGATGCTGCCCTGCTCAGTGCTGTAACTGCTGGTGCTGAGGAGAATAATCCGCCTCCTCCTCTGCCCCGTCCTGCCTCTGATGCTGCCCTGCTCAGTGCTGTACATGCTGGTGCTGAGGAGAATAATCTGCCTCCTTCTCTGCCCCGTCCTGCCTCTGATGCTGCCCTGCTCAGTGATGTAACTGCTGGTGCTGAGGAGAATAATCCGCCTCCTTCTCTGCCCCGTCCCGCCTCTGATGCTGCCCTGCTCAGTGCTGTAACTGCTGGTGCTGAGGAGAATAATTCGCCTCCTTCTCTGCCCCGTCCCACCTCTGATGCTGCCCTGCTCAGTGATGTAACTGCTGGTGCTGAGGAGAATAATCCACCTCCTTCTCTGCCCCGTCCCACCTCTGATGCTGCCCTGCTCAGTGATGTAACTGCTGGTGCTGAGGAGAATAATCCTCCTCCTTCTCTGCCCCGTCCCGCCTCTGATGCTGCCCTGCTCAGTGCTGTAACTGCTGGTGCTGAGGAGAATAATCCGCCTCCTTCTCTGCCCCGTCCCTCCTCTGATGCTGCCCTGCTCAGTGCTGTAACTGCTGGTGCTGAGGAGAATAATCTGCCTCCTTCTCTGCCCCGTCCCACCTCTGATGCTGCCCTGCTCAGTGCTGTAACTGCTGGTGCTGAGGAGAATAATCTGCCTCCTTCTCTGCCCCGTCCCTCCTCTGATGCTGCCCTGCTCAGTGCTGTAACTGCTGGTGCTGAGGAGAATAATCTGCCTCCTTCTCTGCCCCGTCCCACCTCTGATGCTGCCCTGCTCAGTGCTGTAACTGCTGGTGCTGAGGAGAATAATCTGCCTCCTTCTCTGCCCCGTCCCGCCTTTGATGCTGACCTGCTCAGTGCTGTACATGATGGTGCTGAGGAGAATAATCTGCCTCCTTCTCTGACCCGTCCCTCCTCTGATGCTGCCCTGCTCAGTGCTGTACATGCTGGTGCTGAGGAGAATAATCCTCCTCCTTCTCTGCCCTGTCCCGCCTCTGATGCTGCCCTGCTCAGTGCTGTACATGCTGGTACTGAGGAGAATAATCCGCCTCCTTCTCTGCCCCGTCCTGCCTCTGATACTGCCCTGCTCAGTGCTGTAACTGCTGGTGCTGAGGAGAATAATCTGCCTCCTTCTCTGCCCCGTCCCACCTCTGATGCTGCCCTGCTCAGTGCTGTAACTGCTGGTGCTGAGGAGAATAATCTGCCTCCTTCTCTGCCCCGTCCCGCCTTTGATGCTGACCTGCTCAGTGCTGTAACTGCTGGTGCTGAGGAGAATAATCCGCCTCCTTCTCTGCCCTGTCCCGCCTCTGATGCTGCCATGCTCAGTGCTGTAACTGCTGGTGCTGAGGAGAATAATCTGCCTCCTTCTCTGCCCCGTCCCGCCTTTGATGCTGACCTGCTCAGTGCTGTAACTGCTGGTGCTGAGGAGAATAATCTGCCTCCTTCTCTGCCCCGTCCCTCCTCTGATGCTGCCCTGCTCAGTGCTGTAACTGCTGGTGCTGAGGAGAATAATCCACCTCCTTCTCTGCCCCGTCCTGTCTCTGATGCTGCCCTGCTCAGTGCTGTAACTGCTGGTGCTGAGGAGAATAATCCTCCTCCTTCTCTGCCCCGTCCCTCCTCTGATGCTGCCCTGCTCAGTGCTGTAACTGCTGGTGCTGAGGAGAATAATCCACCTCCTTCTCTGCCCCGTCCCGCCTCTGATGCTGCCCTGCTCAGTGCTGTATCTCCTGGTGCTGAGGAGAATAATCCGCCTCCTTCTCTGCCCCGTCCCGCCTCTGATGCTGCCCTGCTCAGTGCTGTACATGCTGGTGCTGAGGAGAATAATCCACCTCCTTCTCTGCCCCATCCCGCCTCTGATGCTGCCCTGCTCAGTGCTGTATCTCCTGGTGCTGAGGAGAATAATCCGCCTCCTTCTCTGCCCCGTCCCGCCTCTGATGCTGCCCTGCTCAGTGCTGTACATGCTGGTGCTGAGGAGAATAATCCACCTCCTTCTCTGCCCCATCCCGCCTCTGATGCTGCCCTGCTCAGTGCTGTATCTGCTGGTGCTGAGGAGAATAATCCGCCTCCTTCTCTGCCCCGTCCCACCTCTGATGCTGCCCTGCTCAGTGCTGTACATGCTGGTGCTGAGGAGAATAATGCGCCTCCTTCTCTGCCCCGTCCTGCCTCTGATGCTGCCCTGCTCAGTGCTGTAACTGCTGGTGCTGAGGAGAATAATCCGCATCCTTCTCTGCCCCGTCCTGTCTCTGATGCTGCCCTGCGCACTGCTGTATCTGCTGGTGCTGAGGAGAATAATCCTCCTCCTTCTCTGCCCTGTCCCGCCTCTGATGCTGCCCTGCTCAGTGCTGTAACTGCTGGTGCTGAGGAGAATAATCTGCCTCCTTCTCTGACCCGTCCCTCCTCTGATGCTGCCCTGCTCAGTGCTGTAACTGCTGGTGCTGAGGAGAATAATCCGCCTCCTTCTCTGCCCCGTCCCACCTCTGATGCTGCCCTGCTCAGTGCTGTAACTGCTGGTGCTGAGGAGAATAATCCGCCTCCTTCTCTGCCCCGTCCCTCCTCTGATGCTGCCCTGCTCAGTGCTGTACATGCTGGTGCTGAGGAGAATAATCCACCTCCTTCTCTGCCCCATCCCGCCTCTGATGCTGCCCTGCTCAGTGCTGTATCTGATGGTGCTGAGGAGAATAATCCGCCTCATTCTCTGCCCTGTCCCGCCTCTGATGCTGCCCTGCTCAGTGCTGTAACTGCTGGTGCTGAGGAGAATAATCCGCCTCCTCCTCTGCCCCGTCCTGCCTCTGATGCTGCCCTGCTCAGTGCTGTACATTCTGGTGCTGAGGAGAATAATCTGCCTCCTTCTCTGCCCCGTCCTGCCTCTGATGCTGCCCTGCTCAGCGCTGTACATGCTGGTGCTGAGGAGAATAATCCGCCTTCTTCTCTGCCCCATCCCGCCTCTCATGCTGCCCTGCGCACTGCTGTATCTGCTGGTGCTGAGGAGAATAATCCTCCTCCTTCTCTGCCCTGTCCCGCCTCTGATGCTGCCCTGCTCAGTGCTGTAACTGCTGGTGCTGAGGAGAATAATCTGCCTCCTTCTCTGACCCGTCCCTCCTCTGATGCTGCCCTGCTCAGTGCTGTAACTGCTGGTGCTGAGGAGAATAATCCGCCTCCTTCTCTGCCCCGTCCCACCTCTGATGCTGCCCTGCTCAGTGCTGTAACTGCTGGTGCTGAGGAGAATAATCCGCCTCCTTCTCTGCCCCGTCCCTCCTCTGATGCTGCCCTGCTCAGTGCTGTACATGCTGGTGCTGAGGAGAATAATCCACCTCCTTCTCTGCCCCATCCCGCCTCTGATGCTGCCCTGCTCAGTGCTGTATCTGATGGTGCTGAGGAGAATAATCCGCCTCATTCTCTGCCCTGTCCCGCCTCTGATGCTGCCCTGCTCAGTGCTGTAACTGCTGGTGCTGAGGAGAATAATCCGCCTCCTCCTCTGCCCCGTCCTGCCTCTGATGCTGCCCTGCTCAGTGCTGTACATTCTGGTGCTGAGGAGAATAATCTGCCTCCTTCTCTGCCCCGTCCTGCCTCTGATGCTGCCCTGCTCAGCGCTGTACATGCTGGTGCTGAGGAGAATAATCCGCCTTCTTCTCTGCCCCATCCCGCCTCTGATGCTGCCCTGCGCACTGCTGTATCTGCTGGTGCTGAGGAGAATAATCCGCCTCCTTCTCTGCCCTGTCCCACCTCTGATGCTGCCCTGCTCAGTGATGTAACTGCTGGTGCTGAGGAGAATAATCCTCCTCCTTCTCTGCCCTGTCCTGCCTCTGATGCTGCCCTGCTCAGTGCTGTACATGCTGGTACCGAGGAGAATAATCCACCTCCTTCTCTGCCCCATCCCACCTCTGATGCTGCCCTGCTCAGTGCTGTAACTGCTGGTGCTGAGGAGAATAATCCGCCTCCTTCTCTGCCCCGTCCCGCCTCTGATGCTGCCTTGCTCAGTGCTGTACATGCTGGTGCTGAGGAGAATAATCCGCCTCCTCCTCTGCCCCGTCCTGCCTCTGATGCTGCCCTGCTCAGTGCTGTACATGGTGGTGCTGAGGAGAATAATCTGCCTCCTTCTCTGCCCCGTCCTGCCTCTGATGCTGCCCTGCTCAGTGCTGTAACTGCTGGTGCTGAGGAGAATAATCCGCCTCCTTCTCTACCCCGTCCCGCCTCTGATGCTGCCCTGCTCAGTGCTGTAACTGCTGGTGCTGAGGAGAATAATTCGCCTCCTTCTCTGCCCCGTCCCGCCTCTGATGCTGCCCTGCTCAGTGCTGTACATGCTGGTGCTGAGGAGAATAATCCACCTCCTTCTCTGCCCCGTCCCACCTCTGATGCTGCCCTGCTCAGTGCTGTAACTGCTGGTGCTGAGGAGAATAATACTCCTCCTTCTCTGCCCTGTCCCGCCTCTGATGCTGCCCTGCTCAGTGCTGTAACTGCTGGTGCTGAGGAGAATAATCCGCCTTCTTCTCTGCCCCATCCCGCCTCTGATGCTGCCCTGCTCAGTGCTGTAACTGCTGGTGCTGAGGAGAATAATACTCCTCCTTCTCTGCCCCGTCCTGCCTCTGATGCTGCCCTGCTCAGCGCTGTACATGCTGGTGCTGAGGAGAATAATCCGCCTTCTTCTCTGCCCCATCCCGCCTCTGATGCTGCCCTGCGCACTGCTGTATCTGCTGGTGCTGAGGAGAATAATCCGCCTCCTTCTCTGCCCTGTCCCACCTCTGATGCTGCCCTGCTCAGTGATGTAACTGCTGGTGCTGAGGAGAATAATCCACCTCCTTCTCTGCCCCATCCCGCCTCTGATGCTGCCCTGCTCAGTGCTGTATCTGCTGGTGCTGAGGAGAATAATCCGCCTCCTTCTCTGCCCCGTCCCACCTCTGATGCTGCCCTGCTCAGTGCTGTACATGCTGGTGCTGAGGAGAATAATGCGCCTCCTTCTCTGCCCCGTCCTGCCTCTGATGCTGCCCTGCTCAGTGCTGTAACTGCTGGTGCTGAGGAGAATAATCTGCATCCTTCTCTGCCCCGTCCTGTCTCTGATGCTGCCCTGCGCACTGCTGTATCTGCTGGTGCTGAGGAGAATAATCCTCCTCCTTCTCTGCCCTGTCCCGCCTCTGATGCTGCCCTGCTCAGTGCTGTAACTGCTGGTGCTGAGGAGAATAATCTGCCTCCTTCTCTGACCCGTCCCTCCTCTGATGCTGCCCTGCTCAGTGCTGTAACTGCTGGTGCTGAGGAGAATAATCCGCCTCCTTCTCTGCCCCGTCCCACCTCTGATGCTGCCCTGCTCAGTGCTGTAACTGCTGGTGCTGAGGAGAATAATCCGCCTCCTTCTCTGCCCCGTCCCTCCTCTGATGCTGCCCTGCTCAGTGCTGTACATGCTGGTGCTGAGGAGAATAATCCACCTCCTTCTCTGCCCCATCCCGCCTCTGATGCTGCCCTGCTCAGTGCTGTATCTGATGGTGCTGAGGAGAATAATCCGCCTCATTCTCTGCCCTGTCCCGCCTCTGATGCTGCCCTGCTCAGTGCTGTAACTGCTGGTGCTGAGGAGAATAATCCGCCTCCTCCTCTGCCCCGTCCTGCCTCTGATGCTGCCCTGCTCAGTGCTGTACATTCTGGTGCTGAGGAGAATAATCTGCCTCCTTCTCTGCCCCGTCCTGCCTCTGATGCTGCCCTGCTCAGCGCTGTACATGCTGGTGCTGAGGAGAATAATCCGCCTTCTTCTCTGCCCCATCCCGCCTCTGATGCTGCCCTGCGCACTGCTGTATCTGCTGGTGCTGAGGAGAATAATCCTCCTCCTTCTCTGCCCTGTCCCGCCTCTGATGCTGCCCTGCTCAGTGCTGTAACTGCTGGTGCTGAGGAGAATAATCTGCCTCCTTCTCTGACCCGTCCCTCCTCTGATGCTGCCCTGCTCAGTGCTGTAACTGCTGGTGCTGAGGAGAATAATCCGCCTCCTTCTCTGCCCCGTCCCTCCTCTGATGCTGCCCTGCTCAGTGCTGTACATGCTGGTGCTGAGGAGAATAATCCACCTCCTTCTCTGCCCCATCCCGCCTCTGATGCTGCCCTGCTCAGTGCTGTATCTGATGGTGCTGAGGAGAATAATCCGCCTCATTCTCTGCCCTGTCCCGCCTCTGATGCTGCCCTGCTCAGTGCTGTAACTGCTGGTGCTGAGGAGAATAATCCGCCTCCTCCTCTGCCCCGTCCTGCCTCTGATGCTGCCCTGCTCAGTGCTGTAACTGCTGGTGCTGAGGAGAATAATCCGCCTCCTCCTCTGCCCCGTCCTGCCTCTGATGCTGCCCTGCTCAGTGCTGTACATTCTGGTGCTGAGGAGAATAATCTGCCTCCTTCTCTGCCCCGTCCTGCCTCTGATGCTGCCCTGCTCAGCGCTGTACATGCTGGTGCTGAGGAGAATAATCCGCCTTCTTCTCTGCCCCATCCCGCCTCTGATGCTGCCCTGCGCACTGCTGTATCTGCTGGTGCTGAGGAGAATAATCCGCCTCCTTCTCTGCCCTGTCCCACCTCTGATGCTGCCCTGCTCAGTGATGTAACTGCTGGTGCTGAGGAGAATAATCCTCCTCCTTCTCTGCCCTGTCCCGCCTCTGATGCTGCCCTGCTCAGTGCTGTAACTGCTGGTGCTGAGGAGAATAATCTGCCTCCTTCTCTGACCCGTCCCTCCTCTGATGCTGCCCTGCTCAGTGCTGTAACTGCTGGTGCTGAGGAGAATAATCCGCCTCCTTCTCTGCCCCGTCCCACCTCTGATGCTGCCCTGCTCAGTGCTGTAACTGCTGGTGCTGAGGAGAATAATCCGCCTCCTTCTCTGCCCCGTCCCTCCTCTGATGCTGCCCTGCTCAGTGCTGTACATGCTGGTGCTGAGGAGAATAATCCACCTCCTTCTCTGCCCCATCCCTCCTCTGATGCTGCCCTGCTCAGTGCTGTATCTGATGGTGCTGAGGAGAATAATCCGCCTCATTCTCTGCCCCGTCCTGCCTCTGATGCTGCCCTGCTCAGTGCTGTAACTGCTGGTGCTGAGGAGAATAATCCGCATCCTTCTCTGCCCCGTCCTGTCTCTGATGCTGCCCTGCTCAGTGCTGTACATGCTGGTACCGAGGAGAATAATCCACCTCCTTCTCTGCCCCATCCCACCTCTGATGCTGCCCTGCTCAGTGCTGTAACTGCTGGTGCTGAGGAGAATAATCCGCCTCCTTCTCTGCCCCGTCCCGCCTCTGATGCTGCCTTGCTCAGTGCTGTACATGCTGGTGCTGAGGAGAATAATCCGCCTCCTCCTCTGCCCCGTCCTGCCTCTGATGCTGCCCTGCTCAGTGCTGTACATGGTGGTGCTGAGGAGAATAATCTGCCTCCTTCTCTGCCCCGTCCTGCCTCTGATGCTGCCCTGCTCAGTGCTGTAACTGCTGGTGCTGAGGAGAATAATCCGCCTCCTTCTCTACCCCGTCCCGCCTCTGATGCTGCCCTGCTCAGTGCTGTAACTGCTGGTGCTGAGGAGAATAATTCGCCTCCTTCTCTGCCCCGTCCCGCCTCTGATGCTGCCCTGCTCAGTGCTGTACATGCTGGTGCTGAGGAGAATAATCCACCTCCTTCTCTGCCCCGTCCCACCTCTGATGCTGCCCTGCTCAGTGCTGTAACTGCTGGTGCTGAGGAGAATAATACTCCTCCTTCTCTGCCCTGTCCCGCCTCTGATGCTGCCCTGCTCAGTGCTGTAACTGCTGGTGCTGAGGAGAATAATCCGCCTCCTCCTCTGCCCCGTCCTGCCTCTGATGCTGCCCTGCTCAGCGCTGTACATGCTGGTGCTGAGGAGAATAATCCGCCTCCTTCTCTACCCCGTCCCGCCTCTGATGCTGCCCTGCTCAGTGCTGTAACTGCTGGTGCTGAGGAGAATAATCCGCCTCCTTCTTCTCTGCCCCGTCCTGTCTCTGATGCTGCCCTGCTCAGTGCTGTACATGCTGGTACCGAGGAGAATAATCCACCTACTTCTCTGCCCCATCCCACCTCTGATGCTGCCCTGCTCAGTGCTGTAACTGCTGGTGCTGAGGAGAATAATCCGCCTCATTCTCTGCCCCGTCCTGCCTCTGATGCTGCCCTGCTCAGTGCTGTAACTGCTGGTGCTGAGGAGAATAATCCGCATCCTTCTCTGCCCCGTCCTGTCTCTGATGCTGCCCTGCTCAGTGCTGTACATGCTGGTACCGAGGAGAATAATCCACCTCCTTCTCTGCCCCATCCCGCCTCTGATGCTGCCCTGCTCATTGCTGTATATGCTGGTGCTGAGGAGAATAATCCGCCTTCTTCTCTGCCCCGTCCCGCCTCTGATGCTGCCCTGCGCAGTGCTGTATGTGCTGGTGCTGAGGAGAATAATCCGCCTCCTTCTCTGCCCCGTCCCGCCTCTGATGCTGCCCTGCTCAGTGCTGTATCTGCTGGTGCTGAGGAGAATAATCCATCTCCTTCTCTGCCCCGTCCCTCCTCTGATGCGGCCCTGCACAGTGCTGTACATGCTGGTGCTGAGGAGAATAATCCATCTCCTTCTCTGCCCCGTCCCGCCTCTGATGCTGCCCTGCTCAGTGCTGTAACTGCTGGTGCTGAGGAGAATAATCCGCCTCCTTCTCTGTCCCGTCCCGCCTCTGATGCTGCCCTGCTCAGTGCTGTAACTGCTGGTGCTGAGGAGAATAATCCGCCTCCTTCTCTGCCCCGTCCTGTCTCTGATGCTACCCTGCTCAGTGCTGTACATGATGGTGCTGAGGAGAATAATCCTCCTCCTTCTCTGCCCCGTCCCTCCTCTGATGCTGCCCTGCTCAGTGCTGTAACTGCTGGCGCTGAGGAGAATAATCCGCCTCCTTCTCTGCCCCGTCCCGCCTCTGATGCTGCCCTGCTCAGTGCTGTAACTGCTGGTGCTGAGGAGAATAATCCGCCTCCTTCTCTGCCCCGTCCCACCTCTGATGCTGCCCTGCTCAGTGCTGTACATGCTGGTGCTGAGGAGAATAATCCACCTCCTTCTCTGCCCCATCCCGCCTCTGATGCTGCCCTGCTCAGTGCTGTATCTGCTGGTGCTGAGGAGAATAATCCGCCTCCTTCTCTGCCCCGTCCCACCTCTGATGCTGCCCTGCTCAGTGCTGTACATGCTGGTGCTGAGGAGAATAATGCGCCTCCTTCTCTGCCCCGTCCTGCCTCTGATGCTGCCCTGCTCAGTGCTGTAACTGCTGGTGCTGAGGAGAATAATCTGCCTCCTTCTCTGACCCGTCCCTCCTCTGATGCTGCCCTGCTCAGTGCTGTAACTGCTGGTGCTGAGGAGAATAATCCGCCTCCTTCTCTGCCCCGTCCCTCCTCTGATGCTGCCCTGCTCAGTGCTGTACATGCTGGTGCTGAGGAGAATAATCCACCTCCTTCTCTGCCCCATCCCGCCTCTGATGCTGCCCTGCTCAGTGCTGTATCTGATGGTGCTGAGGAGAATAATCCGCCTCATTCTCTGCCCTGTCCCGCCTCTGATGCTGCCCTGCTCAGTGCTGTAACTGCTGGTGCTGAGGAGAATAATCCGCCTCCTCCTCTGCCCCGTCCTGCCTCTGATGCTGCCCTGCTCAGTGCTGTACATTCTGGTGCTGAGGAGAATAATCTGCCTCCTTCTCTGCCCCGTCCTGCCTCTGATGCTGCCCTGCTCAGCGCTGTACATGCTGGTGCTGAGGAGAATAATCCGCCTCCTTCTCTACCCCGTCCCGCCTCTGATGCTGCCCTGCTCAGTGCTGTAACTGCTGGTGCTGAGGAGAATAATTCGCCTCCTTCTCTGCCCCGTCCCGCCTCTGATGCTGCCCTGCTCAGTGCTGTAACTGCTGGTGCTGAGGAGAATAATCCGCCTCATTCTCTGCCCCGTCCTGCCTCTGATGCTGCCCTGCTCAGTGCTGTAACTGCTGGTGCTGAGGAGAATAATCCGCATCCTTCTCTGCCCCGTCCTGTCTCTGATGCTGCCCTGCTCAGTGCTGTACATGCTGGTACCGAGGAGAATAATCCACCTCCTTCTCTGCCCCATCCCGCCTCTGATGCTGCCCTGCTCATTGCTGTATATGCTGGTGCTGAGGAGAATAATCCGCCTTCTTCTATGCCCCGTCCCGCCTGTGATGCTGCCCTGCTCAGTACTGTAACTGCTGGTGCTGAGGAGAATAATCCGCCTTCTTCTCTGCCCCATCCCGCCTCTGATGCTGCCCTGCGCACTGCTGTATCTGCTGGTGCTGAGGAGAATAATCCGCCTCCTTCTCTGCCCTGTCCCACCTCTGATGCTGCCCTGCTCAGTGATGTAACTGCTGGTGCTGAGGAGAATAATCCTCCTCCTTCTCTGCCCTGTCCCGCCTCTGATGCTGCCCTGCTCAGTGCTGTAACTGCTGGTGCTGAGGAGAATAATCTGCCTCCTTCTCTGACCCGTCCCTCCTCTGATGCTGCCCTGCTCAGTGCTGTAACTGCTGGTGCTGAGGAGAATAATCCGCCTCCTTCTCTGCCCCGTCCCACCTCTGATGCTGCCCTGCTCAGTGCTGTAACTGCTGGTGCTGAGGAGAATAATCCGCCTCCTTCTCTGCCCCGTCCCTCCTCTGATGCTGCCCTGCTCAGTGCTGTACATGCTGGTGCTGAGGAGAATAATCCACCTCCTTCTCTGCCCCATCCCTCCTCTGATGCTGCCCTGCTCAGTGCTGTATCTGATGGTGCTGAGGAGAATAATCCGCCTCATTCTCTGCCCCGTCCTGCCTCTGATGCTGCCCTGCTCAGTGCTGTAACTGCTGGTGCTGAGGAGAATAATCCGCATCCTTCTCTGCCCCGTCCTGTCTCTGATGCTGCCCTGCTCAGTGCTGTACATGCTGGTACCGAGGAGAATAATCCACCTCCTTCTCTGCCCCATCCCACCTCTGATGCTGCCCTGCTCAGTGCTGTAACTGCTGGTGCTGAGGAGAATAATCCGCCTCCTTCTCTGCCCCGTCCCGCCTCTGATGCTGCCTTGCTCAGTGCTGTACATGCTGGTGCTGAGGAGAATAATCCGCCTCCTCCTCTGCCCCGTCCTGCCTCTGATGCTGCCCTGCTCAGTGCTGTACATGGTGGTGCTGAGGAGAATAATCTGCCTCCTTCTCTGCCCCGTCCTGCCTCTGATGCTGCCCTGCTCAGTGCTGTAACTGCTGGTGCTGAGGAGAATAATCCGCCTCCTTCTCTACCCCGTCCCGCCTCTGATGCTGCCCTGCTCAGTGCTGTAACTGCTGGTGCTGAGGAGAATAATTCGCCTCCTTCTCTGCCCCGTCCCGCCTCTGATGCTGCCCTGCTCAGTGCTGTACATGCTGGTGCTGAGGAGAATAATCCACCTCCTTCTCTGCCCCGTCCCACCTCTGATGCTGCCCTGCTCAGTGCTGTAACTGCTGGTGCTGAGGAGAATAATACTCCTCCTTCTCTGCCCTGTCCCGCCTCTGATGCTGCCCTGCTCAGTGCTGTAACTGCTGGTGCTGAGGAGAATAATCCGCCTCCTCCTCTGCCCCGTCCTGCCTCTGATGCTGCCCTGCTCAGTGCTGTACATGCTGGTGCTGAGGAGAATAATCTGCCTCCTTCTCTGCCCCGTCCTGCCTCTGATGCTGCCCTGCTCAGCGCTGTACATGCTGGTGCTGAGGAGAATAATCCGCCTCCTTCTCTACCCCGTCCCGCCTCTGATGCTGCCCTGCTCAGTGCTGTAACTGCTGGTGCTGAGGAGAATAATCCGCCTCCTTCTTCTCTGCCCCGTCCTGTCTCTGATGCTGCCCTGCTCAGTGCTGTACATGCTGGTACCGAGGAGAATAATCCACCTACTTCTCTGCCCCATCCCACCTCTGATGCTGCCCTGCTCAGTGCTGTAACTGCTGGTGCTGAGGAGAATAATCCGCCTCATTCTCTGCCCCGTCCTGCCTCTGATGCTGCCCTGCTCAGTGCTGTAACTGCTGGTGCTGAGGAGAATAATCTGCATCCTTCTCTGCCCCGTCCTGTCTCTGATGCTGCCCTGCTCAGTGCTGTACATGCTGGTACCGAGGAGAATAATCCACCTCCTTCTCTGCCCCATCCCGCCTCTGATGCTGCCCTGCTCATTGCTGTATATGCTGGTGCTGAGGAGAATAATCCGCCTTCTTCTCTGCCCCGTCCCGCCTCTGATGCTGCCCTGCGCAGTGCTGTATGTGCTGGTGCTGAGGAGAATAATCCGCCTCCTTCTCTGCCCCGTCCCGCCTCTGATGCTGCCCTGCTCAGTGCTGTATCTGCTGGTGCTGAGGAGAATAATCCATCTCCTTCTCTGCCCCGTCCCTCCTCTGATGCGGCCCTGCACAGTGCTGTACATGCTGGTGCTGAGGAGAATAATCCATCTCCTTCTCTGCCCCGTCCCACCTCTGATGCTGCCCTGCTCAGTGCTGTAACTGCTGGTGCTGAGGAGAATAATCCGCCTTCTTCTCTGTCCCGTCCCGCCTCTGATGCTGCCCTGCTCAGTGCTGTAACTGCTGGTGCTGAGGAGAATAATCCGCCTCATTCTCTGCCCCGTCCTGCCTCTGATGCTGCCCTGCTCAGTGCTGTAACTGCTGGTGCTGAGGAGAATAATCCGCATCCTTCTCTGCCCCGTCCTGTCTCTGATGCTGCCCTGCTCAGTGCTGTACATGCTGGTACCGAGGAGAATAATCCACCTCCTTCTCTGCCCCATCCCGCCTCTGATGCTGCCCTGCTCATTGCTGTATATGCTGGTGCTGAGGAGAATAATCCGCCTTCTTCTATGCCCCGTCCCGCCTGTGATGCTGCCCTGCTCAGTGCTGTAACTGCTGGTGCTGAGGAGAATAATCCGCCTCATTCTCTGCCCCGTCCTGCCTCTGATGCTGCCCTGCTCAGTGCTGTAACTGCTGGTGCTGAGGAGAATAATCCGCCTCCTTCTCTGCCCCGTCCCGCCTCTGATGCTGCCCTGCTCAGTGCTGTAACTGCTGGTGCTGAGGAGAATAATCCGCCTCATTCTCTGCCCCGTCCTGCCTCTGATGCTGCCCTGCTCAGTGCTGTAACTGCTGGTGCTGAGGAGAATAATCCGCATCCTTCTCTGCCCCGTCCTGTCTCTGATGCTGCCCTGCTCAGTGCTGTACATGCTGGTACCGAGGAGAATAATCCACCTCCTTCTCTGCCCCATCCCGCCTCTGATGCTGCCCTGCTCATTGCTGTATATGCTGGTGCTGAGGAGAATAATCCGCCTTCTTCTATGCCCCGTCCCGCCTGTGATGCTGCCCTGCTCAGTACTGTAACTGCTGGTGCTGAGGAGAATAATCCGCCTTCTTCTCTGCCCCATCCCGCCTCTGATGCTGCCCTGCGCACTGCTGTATCTGCTGGTGCTGAGGAGAATAATCCGCCTCCTTCTCTGCCCTGTCCCACCTCTGATGCTGCCCTGCTCAGTGATGTAACTGCTGGTGCTGAGGAGAATAATCCTCCTCCTTCTCTGCCCTGTCCCGCCTCTGATGCTGCCCTGCTCAGTGCTGTAACTGCTGGTGCTGAGGAGAATAATCCGCCTCCTTCTCTGCCCCGTCCCACCTCTGATGCTGCCCTGCTCAGTGCTGTAACTGCTGGTGCTGAGGAGAATAATCCGCCTCCTTCTCTGCCCCGTCCCTCGTCTGATGCTGCCCTGCTCAGTGCTGTACATGCTGGTGCTGAGGAGAATAATCCACCTCCTTCTCTGCCCCATCCCTCCTCTGATGCTGCCCTGCTCAGTGCTGTATCTGATGGTGCTGAGGAGAATAATCCGCCTCATTCTCTGCCCCGTCCTGCCTCTGATGCTGCCCTGCTCAGTGCTGTAACTGCTGGTGCTGAGGAGAATAATCCGCCTCCTTCTCTGCCCCGTCCCACCTCTGATGCTGCCCTGCTCAGTGCTGTACATGCTGGTGCTGAGGAGAATAATCCACCTCCTTCTCTGCCCCATCCCTCCTCTGATGCTGCCCTGCTCAGTGCTGTATCTGATGGTGCTGAGGAGAATAATCCGCCTCATTCTCTGCCCCGTCCTGCCTCTGATGCTGCCCTGCTCAGTGCTGTAACTGCTGGTGCTGAGGAGAATAATCCGCATCCTTCTCTGCCCCGTCCTGTCTCTGATGCTGCCCTGCTCAGTGCTGTACATGCTGGTACCGAGGAGAATAATCCGCCTCATTCTCTGCCCCGTCCTGCCTCTGATGCTGCCCTGCTCAGTGCTGTAACTGCTGGTGCTGAGGAGAATAATCTGCCTCCTTCTCTGCCCCGTCCTGCCTTTGATGCTGACCTGCTCAGTGCTGTAACTGCTGGTGCTGAGGAGAATAATCTGCCTCCTTCTCTGCCCCGTCCCTCCTCTGATGCTGCCCTGCTCAGTGCTGTAACTGCTGGTGCTGAGGAGAATAATCCACCTCCTTCTCTGCCCCGTCCTGTCTCTGATGCTGCCCTGCTCAGTGCTGTAACTGCTGGTGCTGAGGAGAATAATCCTCCTCCTTCTCTGCCCCGTCCCTCCTCTGATGCTGCCCTGCTCAGTGCTGTAACTGCTGGTGCTGAGGAGAATAATCCACCTCCTTCTCTGCCCCGTCCCGCCTCTGATGCTGCCCTGCTCAGTGCTGTATCTCCTGGTGCTGAGGAGAATAATCCGACTCCTTCTCTGCCCCGTCCCGCCTCTGATGCTGCCCTGCTCAGTGCTGTACATGCTGGTGCTGAGGAGAATAATCCACCTCCTTCTCTGCCCCATCCCGCCTCTGATGCTGCCCTGCTCAGTGCTGTATCTCCTGGTGCTGAGGAGAATAATCCGCCTCCTTCTCTGCCCCGTCCCGCCTCTGATGCTGCCCTGCTCAGTGCTGTACATGCTGGTGCTGAGGAGAATAATCCACCTCCTTCTCTGCCCCATCCCGCCTCTGATGCTGCCCTGCTCAGTGCTGTAACTGCTGGTGCTGAGGAGAATAATCCGCATCCTTCTCTGCCCCGTCCTGTCTCTGATGCTGCCCTGCGCACTGCTGTATCTGCTGGTGCTGAGGAGAATAATCCTCCTCCTTCTCTGCCCTGTCCCGCCTCTGATGCTGCCCTGCTCAGTGCTGTAACTGCTGGTGCTGAGGAGAATAATCTGCCTCCTTCTCTGACCCGTCCCTCCTCTGATGCTGCCCTGCTCAGTGCTGTAACTGCTGGTGCTGAGGAGAATAATCCGCCTCCTTCTCTGCCCCGTCCCACCTCTGATGCTGCCCTGCTCAGTGCTGTAACTGCTGGTGCTGAGGAGAATAATCCGCCTCCTTCTCTGCCCCGTCCCTCCTCTGATGCTGCCCTGCTCAGTGCTGTACATGCTGGTGCTGAGGAGAATAATCCACCTCCTTCTCTGCCCCATCCCGCCTCTGATGCTGCCCTGCTCAGTGCTGTATCTGATGGTGCTGAGGAGAATAATCCGCCTCATTCTCTGCCCTGTCCCGCCTCTGATGCTGCCCTGCTCAGTGCTGTAACTGCTGGTGCTGAGGAGAATAATCCGCCTCCTCCTCTGCCCCGTCCTGCCTCTGATGCTGCCCTGCTCAGTGCTGTACATTCTGGTGCTGAGGAGAATAATCTGCCTCCTTCTCTGCCCCGTCCTGCCTCTGATGCTGCCCTGCTCAGCGCTGTACATGCTGGTGCTGAGGAGAATAATCCGCCTCCTTCTCTACCCCGTCCCGCCTCTGATGCTGCCCTGCTCAGTGCTGTAACTGCTGGTGCTGAGGAGAATAATTCGCCTCCTTCTCTGCCCCGTCCCGCCTCTGATGCTGCCCTGCTCAGTGCTGTAACTGCTGGTGCTGAGGAGAATAATCCGCCTCATTCTCTGCCCCGTCCTGCCTCTGATGCTGCCCTGCTCAGTGCTGTAACTGCTGGTGCTGAGGAGAATAATCCGCATCCTTCTCTGCCCCGTCCTGTCTCTGATGCTGCCCTGCTCAGTGCTGTACATGCTGGTACCGAGGAGAATAATCCACCTCCTTCTCTGCCCCATCCCGCCTCTGATGCTGCCCTGCTCATTGCTGTATATGCTGGTGCTGAGGAGAATAATCCGCCTTCTTCTATGCCCCGTCCCGCCTGTGATGCTGCCCTGCTCAGTACTGTAACTGCTGGTGCTGAGGAGAATAATCCGCCTTCTTCTCTGCCCCATCCCGCCTCTGATGCTGCCCTGCGCACTGCTGTATCTGCTGGTGCTGAGGAGAATAATCCGCCTCCTTCTCTGCCCTGTCCCACCTCTGATGCTGCCCTGCTCAGTGATGTAACTGCTGGTGCTGAGGAGAATAATCCTCCTCCTTCTCTGCCCTGTCCCGCCTCTGATGCTGCCCTGCTCAGTGCTGTAACTGCTGGTGCTGAGGAGAATAATCTGCCTCCTTCTCTGACCCGTCCCTCCTCTGATGCTGCCCTGCTCAGTGCTGTAACTGCTGGTGCTGAGGAGAATAATCCGCCTCCTTCTCTGCCCCGTCCCACCTCTGATGCTGCCCTGCTCAGTGCTGTAACTGCTGGTGCTGAGGAGAATAATCCGCCTCCTTCTCTGCCCCGTCCCTCCTCTGATGCTGCCCTGCTCAGTGCTGTACATGCTGGTGCTGAGGAGAATAATCCACCTCCTTCTCTGCCCCATCCCTCCTCTGATGCTGCCCTGCTCAGTGCTGTATCTGATGGTGCTGAGGAGAATAATCCGCCTCATTCTCTGCCCCGTCCTGCCTCTGATGCTGCCCTGCTCAGTGCTGTAACTGCTGGTGCTGAGGAGAATAATCCGCATCCTTCTCTGCCCCGTCCTGTCTCTGATGCTGCCCTGCTCAGTGCTGTACATGCTGGTACCGAGGAGAATAATCCACCTCCTTCTCTGCCCCATCCCACCTCTGATGCTGCCCTGCTCAGTGCTGTAACTGCTGGTGCTGAGGAGAATAATCCGCCTCCTTCTCTGCCCCGTCCCGCCTCTGATGCTGCCTTGCTCAGTGCTGTACATGCTGGTGCTGAGGAGAATAATCCGCCTCCTCCTCTGCCCCGTCCTGCCTCTGATGCTGCCCTGCTCAGTGCTGTACATGGTGGTGCTGAGGAGAATAATCTGCCTCCTTCTCTGCCCCGTCCTGCCTCTGATGCTGCCCTGCTCAGTGCTGTAACTGCTGGTGCTGAGGAGAATAATCCGCCTCCTTCTCTACCCCGTCCCGCCTCTGATGCTGCCCTGCTCAGTGCTGTAACTGCTGGTGCTGAGGAGAATAATTCGCCTCCTTCTCTGCCCCGTCCCGCCTCTGATGCTGCCCTGCTCAGTGCTGTACATGCTGGTGCTGAGGAGAATAATCCACCTCCTTCTCTGCCCCGTCCCACCTCTGATGCTGCCCTGCTCAGTGCTGTAACTGCTGGTGCTGAGGAGAATAATACTCCTCCTTCTCTGCCCTGTCCCGCCTCTGATGCTGCCCTGCTCAGTGCTGTAACTGCTGGTGCTGAGGAGAATAATCCGCCTCCTCCTCTGCCCCGTCCTGCCTCTGATGCTGCCCTGCTCAGTGCTGTACATGCTGGTGCTGAGGAGAATAATCTGCCTCCTTCTCTGCCCCGTCCTGCCTCTGATGCTGCCCTGCTCAGCGCTGTACATGCTGGTG
Organism: Pseudophryne corroboree; assembly: GCF_028390025.1. Classification (NCBI taxonomy): domain Eukaryota; kingdom Metazoa; phylum Chordata; class Amphibia; order Anura; family Myobatrachidae; genus Pseudophryne; species Pseudophryne corroboree. Next base: position 3,469,257 of record NC_086451.1, read on the forward strand.
CTGAGGAGAATAATCCGCCTCCTTCTCTACCCCGTCCCGCCTCTGATGCTGCCCTGCTCAGTGCTGTAACTGCTGGTGCTGAGGAGAATAATCCGCCTCCTTCTTCTCTGCCCCGTCCTGTCTCTGATGCTGCCCTGCTCAGTGCTGTACATGCTGGTACCGAGGAGAATAATCCACCTACTTCTCTGCCCCATCCCACCTCTGATGCTGCCCTGCTCAGTGCTGTAACTGCTGGTGCTGAGGAGAATAATCCGCCTCATTCTCTGCCCCGTCCTGCCTCTGATGCTGCCCTGCTCAGTGCTGTAACTGCTGGTGCTGAGGAGAATAATCTGCATCCTTCTCTGCCCCGTCCTGTCTCTGATGCTGCCCTGCTCAGTGCTGTACATGCTGGTACCGAGGAGAATAATCCACCTCCTTCTCTGCCCCATCCCGCCTCTGATGCTGCCCTGCTCATTGCTGTATATGCTGGTGCTGAGGAGAATAATCCGCCTTCTTCTCTGCCCCGTCCCGCCTCTGATGCTGCCCTGCGCAGTGCTGTATGTGCTGGTGCTGAGGAGAATAATCCGCCTCCTTCTCTGCCCCGTCCCGCCTCTGATGCTGCCCTGCTCAGTGCTGTATCTGCTGGTGCTGAGGAGAATAATCCATCTCCTTCTCTGCCCCGTCCCTCCTCTGATGCGGCCCTGCACAGTGCTGTACATGCTGGTGCTGAGGAGAATAATCCATCTCCTTCTCTGCCCCGTCCCACCTCTGATGCTGCCCTGCTCAGTGCTGTAACTGCTGGTGCTGAGGAGAATAATCCGCCTTCTTCTCTGTCCCGTCCCGCCTCTGATGCTGCCCTGCTCAGTGCTGTAACTGCTGGTGCTGAGGAGAATAATCCGCCTCATTCTCTGCCCCGTCCTGCCTCTGATGCTGCCCTGCTCAGTGCTGTAACTGCTGGTGCTGAGGAGAATAATCCGCATCCTTCTCTGCCCCGTCCTGTCTCTGATGCTGCCCTGCTCAGTGCTGTACATGCTGGTACCGAGGAGAATAATCCACCTCCTTCTCTGCCCCATCCCGCCTCTGATGCTGCCCTGCTCATTGCTGTATATGCTGGTGCTGAGGAGAATAATCCGCCTTCTTCTATGCCCCGTCCCGCCTGTGATGCTGCCCTGCTCAGTGCTGTAACTGCTGGTGCTGAGGAGAATAATCCGCCTCATTCTCTGCCCCGTCCTGCCTCTGATGCTGCCCTGCTCAGTGCTGTAACTGCTGGTGCTGAGGAGAATAATCCGCCTCCTTCTCTGCCCCGTCCCGCCTCTGATGCTGCCCTGCTCAGTGCTGTAACTGCTGGTGCTGAGGAGAATAATCCGCCTCATTCTCTGCCCCGTCCTGCCTCTGATGCTGCCCTGCTCAGTGCTGTAACTGCTGGTGCTGAGGAGAATAATCCGCATCCTTCTCTGCCCCGTCCTGTCTCTGATGCTGCCCTGCTCAGTGCTGTACATGCTGGTACCGAGGAGAATAATCCACCTCCTTCTCTGCCCCATCCCGCCTCTGATGCTGCCCTGCTCATTGCTGTATATGCTGGTGCTGAGGAGAATAATCCGCCTTCTTCTATGCCCCGTCCCGCCTGTGATGCTGCCCTGCTCAGTACTGTAACTGCTGGTGCTGAGGAGAATAATCCGCCTTCTTCTCTGCCCCATCCCGCCTCTGATGCTGCCCTGCGCACTGCTGTATCTGCTGGTGCTGAGGAGAATAATCCGCCTCCTTCTCTGCCCTGTCCCACCTCTGATGCTGCCCTGCTCAGTGATGTAACTGCTGGTGCTGAGGAGAATAATCCTCCTCCTTCTCTGCCCTGTCCCGCCTCTGATGCTGCCCTGCTCAGTGCTGTAACTGCTGGTGCTGAGGAGAATAATCCGCCTCCTTCTCTGCCCCGTCCCACCTCTGATGCTGCCCTGCTCAGTGCTGTAACTGCTGGTGCTGAGGAGAATAATCCGCCTCCTTCTCTGCCCCGTCCCTCGTCTGATGCTGCCCTGCTCAGTGCTGTACATGCTGGTGCTGAGGAGAATAATCCACCTCCTTCTCTGCCCCATCCCTCCTCTGATGCTGCCCTGCTCAGTGCTGTATCTGATGGTGCTGAGGAGAATAATCCGCCTCATTCTCTGCCCCGTCCTGCCTCTGATGCTGCCCTGCTCAGTGCTGTAACTGCTGGTGCTGAGGAGAATAATCCGCCTCCTTCTCTGCCCCGTCCCACCTCTGATGCTGCCCTGCTCAGTGCTGTACATGCTGGTGCTGAGGAGAATAATCCACCTCCTTCTCTGCCCCATCCCTCCTCTGATGCTGCCCTGCTCAGTGCTGTATCTGATGGTGCTGAGGAGAATAATCCGCCTCATTCTCTGCCCCGTCCTGCCTCTGATGCTGCCCTGCTCAGTGCTGTAACTGCTGGTGCTGAGGAGAATAATCCGCATCCTTCTCTGCCCCGTCCTGTCTCTGATGCTGCCCTGCTCAGTGCTGTACATGCTGGTACCGAGGAGAATAATCCGCCTCATTCTCTGCCCCGTCCTGCCTCTGATGCTGCCCTGCTCAGTGCTGTAACTGCTGGTGCTGAGGAGAATAATCTGCCTCCTTCTCTGCCCCGTCCTGCCTTTGATGCTGACCTGCTCAGTGCTGTAACTGCTGGTGCTGAGGAGAATAATCTGCCTCCTTCTCTGCCCCGTCCCTCCTCTGATGCTGCCCTGCTCAGTGCTGTAACTGCTGGTGCTGAGGAGAATAATCCACCTCCTTCTCTGCCCCGTCCTGTCTCTGATGCTGCCCTGCTCAGTGCTGTAACTGCTGGTGCTGAGGAGAATAATCCTCCTCCTTCTCTGCCCCGTCCCTCCTCTGATGCTGCCCTGCTCAGTGCTGTAACTGCTGGTGCTGAGGAGAATAATCCACCTCCTTCTCTGCCCCGTCCCGCCTCTGATGCTGCCCTGCTCAGTGCTGTATCTCCTGGTGCTGAGGAGAATAATCCGACTCCTTCTCTGCCCCGTCCCGCCTCTGATGCTGCCCTGCTCAGTGCTGTACATGCTGGTGCTGAGGAGAATAATCCACCTCCTTCTCTGCCCCATCCCGCCTCTGATGCTGCCCTGCTCAGTGCTGTATCTCCTGGTGCTGAGGAGAATAATCCGCCTCCTTCTCTGCCCCGTCCCGCCTCTGATGCTGCCCTGCTCAGTGCTGTACATGCTGGTGCTGAGGAGAATAATCCACCTCCTTCTCTGCCCCATCCCGCCTCTGATGCTGCCCTGCTCAGTGCTGTAACTGCTGGTGCTGAGGAGAATAATCCGCATCCTTCTCTGCCCCGTCCTGTCTCTGATGCTGCCCTGCGCACTGCTGTATCTGCTGGTGCTGAGGAGAATAATCCTCCTCCTTCTCTGCCCTGTCCCGCCTCTGATGCTGCCCTGCTCAGTGCTGTAACTGCTGGTGCTGAGGAGAATAATCTGCCTCCTTCTCTGACCCGTCCCTCCTCTGATGCTGCCCTGCTCAGTGCTGTAACTGCTGGTGCTGAGGAGAATAATCCGCCTCCTTCTCTGCCCCGTCCCACCTCTGATGCTGCCCTGCTCAGTGCTGTAACTGCTGGTGCTGAGGAGAATAATCCGCCTCCTTCTCTGCCCCGTCCCTCCTCTGATGCTGCCCTGCTCAGTGCTGTACATGCTGGTGCTGAGGAGAATAATCCACCTCCTTCTCTGCCCCATCCCGCCTCTGATGCTGCCCTGCTCAGTGCTGTATCTGATGGTGCTGAGGAGAATAATCCGCCTCATTCTCTGCCCTGTCCCGCCTCTGATGCTGCCCTGCTCAGTGCTGTAACTGCTGGTGCTGAGGAGAATAATCCGCCTCCTCCTCTGCCCCGTCCTGCCTCTGATGCTGCCCTGCTCAGTGCTGTACATTCTGGTGCTGAGGAGAATAATCTGCCTCCTTCTCTGCCCCGTCCTGCCTCTGATGCTGCCCTGCTCAGCGCTGTACATGCTGGTGCTGAGGAGAATAATCCGCCTCCTTCTCTACCCCGTCCCGCCTCTGATGCTGCCCTGCTCAGTGCTGTAACTGCTGGTGCTGAGGAGAATAATTCGCCTCCTTCTCTGCCCCGTCCCGCCTCTGATGCTGCCCTGCTCAGTGCTGTAACTGCTGGTGCTGAGGAGAATAATCCGCCTCATTCTCTGCCCCGTCCTGCCTCTGATGCTGCCCTGCTCAGTGCTGTAACTGCTGGTGCTGAGGAGAATAATCCGCATCCTTCTCTGCCCCATCCCGCCTCTGATGCTGCCCTGCTCATTGCTGTATATGCTGGTGCTGAGGAGAATAATCCGCCTTCTTCTATGCCCCGTCCCGCCTGTGATGCTGCCCTGCTCAGTACTGTAACTGCTGGTGCTGAGGAGAATAATCCGCCTTCTTCTCTGCCCCATCCCGCCTCTGATGCTGCCCTGCGCACTGCTGTATCTGCTGGTGCTGAGGAGAATAATCCGCCTCCTTCTCTGCCCTGTCCCACCTCTGATGCTGCCCTGCTCAGTGATGTAACTGCTGGTGCTGAGGAGAATAATCCTCCTCCTTCTCTGCCCTGTCCCGCCTCTGATGCTGCCCTGCTCAGTGCTGTAACTGCTGGTGCTGAGGAGAATAATCTGCCTCCTTCTCTGACCCGTCCCTCCTCTGATGCTGCCCTGCTCAGTGCTGTAACTGCTGGTGCTGAGGAGAATAATCCGCCTCCTTCTCTGCCCCGTCCCACCTCTGATGCTGCCCTGCTCAGTGCTGTAACTGCTGGTGCTGAGGAGAATAATCCGCCTCCTTCTCTGCCCCGTCCCTCCTCTGATGCTGCCCTGCTCAGTGCTGTACATGCTGGTGCTGAGGAGAATAATCCACCTCCTTCTCTGCCCCATCCCTCCTCTGATGCTGCCCTGCTCAGTGCTGTATCTGATGGTGCTGAGGAGAATAATCCGCCTCATTCTCTGCCCCGTCCTGCCTCTGATGCTGCCCTGCTCAGTGCTGTAACTGCTGGTGCTGAGGAGAATAATCCGCATCCTTCTCTGCCCCGTCCTGTCTCTGATGCTGCCCTGCTCAGTGCTGTACATGCTGGTACCGAGGAGAATAATCCACCTCCTTCTCTGCCCCATCCCACCTCTGATGCTGCCCTGCTCAGTGCTGTAACTGCTGGTGCTGAGGAGAATAATCCGCCTCCTTCTCTGCCCCGTCCCGCCTCTGATGCTGCCTTGCTCAGTGCTGTACATGCTGGTGCTGAGGAGAATAATCCGCCTCCTCCTCTGCCCCGTCCTGCCTCTGATGCTGCCCTGCTCAGTGCTGTACATGGTGGTGCTGAGGAGAATAATCTGCCTCCTTCTCTGCCCCGTCCTGCCTCTGATGCTGCCCTGCTCAGTGCTGTAACTGCTGGTGCTGAGGAGAATAATCCGCCTCCTTCTCTACCCCGTCCCGCCTCTGATGCTGCCCTGCTCAGTGCTGTAACTGCTGGTGCTGAGGAGAATAATTCGCCTCCTTCTCTGCCCCGTCCCGCCTCTGATGCTGCCCTGCTCAGTGCTGTACATGCTGGTGCTGAGGAGAATAATCCACCTCCTTCTCTGCCCCGTCCCACCTCTGATGCTGCCCTGCTCAGTGCTGTAACTGCTGGTGCTGAGGAGAATAATACTCCTCCTTCTCTGCCCTGTCCCGCCTCTGATGCTGCCCTGCTCAGTGCTGTAACTGCTGGTGCTGAGGAGAATAATCCGCCTCCTCCTCTGCCCCGTCCTGCCTCTGATGCTGCCCTGCTCAGTGCTGTACATGCTGGTGCTGAGGAGAATAATCTGCCTCCTTCTCTGCCCCGTCCTGCCTCTGATGCTGCCCTGCTCAGCGCTGTACATGCTGGTGCTGAGGAGAATAATCCGCCTCCTTCTCTACCCCGTCCCGCCTCTGATGCTGCCCTGCTCAGTGCTGTAACTGCTGGTGCTGAGGAGAATAATCCGCCTCCTTCTTCTCTGCCCCGTCCTGTCTCTGATGCTGCCCTGCTCAGTGCTGTACATGCTGGTACCGAGGAGAATAATCCACCTACTTCTCTGCCCCATCCCACCTCTGATGCTGCCCTGCTCAGTGCTGTAACTGCTGGTGCTGAGGAGAATAATCCGCCTCATTCTCTGCCCCGTCCTGCCTCTGATGCTGCCCTGCTCAGTGCTGTAACTGCTGGTGCTGAGGAGAATAATCCGCATCCTTCTCTGCCCCGTCCTGTCTCTGATGCTGCCCTGCTCAGTGCTGTACATGCTGGTACCGAGGAGAATAATCCACCTCCTTCTCTGCCCCATCCCGCCTCTGATGCTGCCCTGCTCATTGCTGTATATGCTGGTGCTGAGGAGAATAATCCGCCTTCTTCTCTGCCCCGTCCCGCCTCTGATGCTGCCCTGCGCAGTGCTGTATGTGCTGGTGCTGAGGAGAATAATCCGCCTCCTTCTCTGCCCCGTCCCGCCTCTGATGCTGCCCTGCTCAGTGCTGTATCTGCTGGTGCTGAGGAGAATAATCCATCTCCTTCTCTGCCCCGTCCCTCCTCTGATGCGGCCCTGCACAGTGCTGTACATGCTGGTGCTGAGGAGAATAATCCATCTCCTTCTCTGCCCCGTCCCACCTCTGATGCTGCCCTGCTCAGTGCTGTAACTGCTGGTGCTGAGGAGAATAATCCGCCTTCTTCTCTGTCCCGTCCCGCCTCTGATGCTGCCCTGCTCAGTGCTGTAACTGCTGGTGCTGAGGAGAATAATCCGCCTCATTCTCTGCCCCGTCCTGCCTCTGATGCTGCCCTGCTCAGTGCTGTAACTGCTGGTGCTGAGGAGAATAATCCGCATCCTTCTCTGCCCCGTCCTGTCTCTGATGCTGCCCTGCTCAGTGCTGTACATGCTGGTACCGAGGAGAATAATCCACCTCCTTCTCTGCCCCATCCCGCCTCTGATGCTGCCCTGCTCATTGCTGTATATGCTGGTGCTGAGGAGAATAATCCGCCTTCTTCTATGCCCCGTCCCGCCTGTGATGCTGCCCTGCTCAGTGCTGTAACTGCTGGTGCTGAGGAGAATAATCCGCCTCATTCTCTGCCCCGTCCTGCCTCTGATGCTGCCCTGCTCAGTGCTGTAACTGCTGGTGCTGAGGAGAATAATCCGCCTCCTTCTCTGCCCCGTCCCGCCTCTGATGCTGCCCTGCTCAGTGCTGTAACTGCTGGTGCTGAGGAGAATAATCCGCCTCATTCTCTGCCCCGTCCTGCCTCTGATGCTGCCCTGCTCAGTGCTGTAACTGCTGGTGCTGAGGAGAATAATCCGCATCCTTCTCTGCCCCGTCCTGTCTCTGATGCTGCCCTGCTCAGTGCTGTACATGCTGGTACCGAGGAGAATAATCCACCTCCTTCTCTGCCCCATCCCGCCTCTGATGCTGCCCTGCTCATTGCTGTATATGCTGGTGCTGAGGAGAATAATCCGCCTTCTTCTATGCCCCGTCCCGCCTGTGATGCTGCCCTGCTCAGTACTGTAACTGCTGGTGCTGAGGAGAATAATCCGCCTTCTTCTCTGCCCCATCCCGCCTCTGATGCTGCCCTGCGCACTGCTGTATCTGCTGGTGCTGAGGAGAATAATCCGCCTCCTTCTCTGCCCTGTCCCACCTCTGATGCTGCCCTGCTCAGTGATGTAACTGCTGGTGCTGAGGAGAATAATCCTCCTCCTTCTCTGCCCTGTCCCGCCTCTGATGCTGCCCTGCTCAGTGCTGTAACTGCTGGTGCTGAGGAGAATAATCCGCCTCCTTCTCTGCCCCGTCCCTCCTCTGATGCTGCCCTGCTCAGTGCTGTAACTGCTGGTGCTGAGGAGAATAATCCGCCTCCTTCTCTGCCCCGTCCCTCGTCTGATGCTGCCCTGCTCAGTGCTGTACATGCTGGTGCTGAGGAGAATAATCCACCTCCTTCTCTGCCCCATCCCTCCTCTGATGCTGCCCTGCTCAGTGCTGTATCTGATGGTGCTGAGGAGAATAATCCGCCTCATTCTCTGCCCCGTCCTGCCTCTGATGCTGCCCTGCTCAGTGCTGTAACTGCTGGTGCTGAGGAGAATAATCCGCCTCCTTCTCTGCCCCGTCCCACCTCTGATGCTGCCCTGCTCAGTGCTGTACATGCTGGTGCTGAGGAGAATAATCCACCTCCTTCTCTGCCCCATCCCTCCTCTGATGCTGCCCTGCTCAGTGCTGTATCTGATGGTGCTGAGGAGAATAATCCGCCTCATTCTCTGCCCCGTCCTGCCTCTGATGCTGCCCTGCTCAGTGCTGTAACTGCTGGTGCTGAGGAGAATAATCCGCATCCTTCTCTGCCCCGTCCTGTCTCTGATGCTGCCCTGCTCAGTGCTGTACATGCTGGTACCGAGGAGAATAATCCGCCTCATTCTCTGCCCCGTCCTGCCTCTGATGCTGCCCTGCTCAGTGCTGTAACTGCTGGTGCTGAGGAGAATAATCCGCCTCCTTCTCTGCCCCGTCCCGCCTCTGATGCTGCCTTGCTCAGTGCTGTACATGCTGGTGCTGAGGAGAATAATCCGCCTCCTCCTCTGCCCCGTCCTGCCTCTGATGCTGCCCTGCTCAGTGCTGTACATGGTGGTGCTGAGGAGAATAATCTGCCTCCTTCTCTGCCCCGTCCTGCCTCTGATGCTGCCCTGCTCAGTGCTGTAACTGCTGGTGCTGAGGAGAATAATCCGCCTCCTTCTCTACCCCGTCCCGCCTCTGATGCTGCCCTGCTCAGTGCTGTAACTGCTGGTGCTGAGGAGAATAATTCGCCTCCTTCTCTGCCCCGTCCCGCCTCTGATGCTGCCCTGCTCAGTGCTGTACATGCTGGTGCTGAGGAGAATAATCCACCTCCTTCTCTGCCCCGTCCCACCTCTGATGCTGCCCTGCTCAGTGCTGTAACTGCTGGTGCTGAGGAGAATAATACTCCTCCTTCTCTGCCCTGTCCCGCCTCTGATGCTGCCCTGCTCAGTGCTGTAACTGCTGGTGCTGAGGAGAATAATCTGCCTCCTTCTCTGCCCCCTCCCGCCTCTGATGCTGCCCTGCTCAGTGCTGTAACTGCTGGTGCTGAGGAGAATAATCAGCCTCCTCCTCTGCCCCGTCCTGCCTCTGATGCTGCCCTGCTCAGTGCTGTACATGCTGGTGCTGAGGAGAATAATCTGCCTCCTTCTCTGCCCCGTCCTGCCTCTGATGCTGCCCTGCTCAGCGCTGTACATGCTGGTGCTGAGGAGAATAATCCGCCTCCTTCTCTGCCCCGTCCCGCCTCTGATGCTGCCCTGCTCAGTGCTGTAACTGCTGGTGCTGAGGAGAATAATCCGCCTCCTTCTTCTCTGCCCCGTCCTGTCTCTGATGCTGCCCTGCTCAGTGCTGTACATGCTGGTACCGAGGAGAATAATCCACCTACTTCTCTGCCCCATCCCGCCTCTGATGCTGCCCTGCTCAGTGCTGTAACTGCTGGTGCTGAGGAGAATAATCCGCCTCATTCTCTGCCCCGTCCTGCCTCTGATGCTGCCCTGCTCAGTGCTGTAACTGCTGGTGCTGAGGAGAATAATCCGCATCCTTCTCTGCCCCGTCCTGTCTCTGATGCTGCCCTGCTCAGTGCTGTACATGCTGGTACCGAGGAGAATAATCCACCTCCTTCTCTGCCCCATCCCGCCTCTGATGCTGCCCTGCTCATTGCTGTATATGCTGGTGCTGAGGAGAATAATCCGCCTTCTTCTCTGCCCCGTCCCGCCTCTGATGCTGCCCTGCGCAGTGCTGTATGTGCTGGTGCTGAGGAGAATAATCCGCCTCCTTCTCTGCCCCGTCCCGCCTCTGATGCTGCCCTGCTCAGTGCTGTATCTGCTGGTGCTGAGGAGAATAATCCATCTCCTTCTCTGCCCCGTCCCTCCTCTGATGCGGCCCTGCACAGTGCTGTACATGCTGGTGCTGAGGAGAATAATCCATCTCCTTCTCTGCCCCGTCCCGCCTCTGATGCTGCCCTGCTCAGTGCTGTAACTGCTGGTGCTGAGGAGAATAATCCGCCTCCTTCTCTGTCCCGTCCCGCCTCTGATGCTGCCCTGCTCAGTGCTGTAACTGCTGGTGCTGAGGAGAATAATCCGCCTCCTTCTCTGCCCCGTCCAGTCTCTGATGCTACCCTGCTCAGTGCTGTACATGATGGTGCTGAGGAGAATAATCCTCCTCCTTCTCTGCCCCGTCCCTCCTCTGATGCTGCCCTGCTCAGTGCTGTAACTGCTGGTGCTGAGGAGAATAATCCGCCTCCTCCTCTGCCCCGTCCTGCCTCTGATGCTGCCCTGCTCAGTGCTGTAACTGCTGGTGCTGAGGAGAATAATCCGCCTTCTTCTCTGCCCCGTCCCGCCTCTGATGCTGCCCTGCTCAGTGCTGTAACTGCTGGTGCTGAGGAGAATAATCCATCTCCTTCTCTGCCCCGTCCCTCCTCTGATGCTGCCCTGCTCAGTGCTGTACATGCTGGTGCTGAGGAGAATAATCCGCCTTCTTCTCTGCCCCGTCCCGCCTCTGATGCTGCCCTGCTCAGTACTGTAACTGCTGGTGCTGAGGAGAATAATCCGCCTTCTCCTCTGCCCCGTCCCGCCTCTGATGCTGCCCTGCGCAGTGCTGTATCTGCTGGTGCTGAGGAGAATAATCCGCCTCCTTCTCTGCCCCGTCCCGCCTCTGATGCTGCCCTGCTCAGTGCTGTAACTGCTGGTTCTGAGGAGAATAATCCATCTCCTTCTCTGCCCCGTCCCTCCTCTGATGCTGCCCTGCTCAGTGCTGTAACTGCTGGTGCTGAGGAGAATAATCCGCCTCCTTCTCTGTCCCGTCCCGCCTCTGATGCTGCCCTGCTCAGTGCTGTAACTGCTGGTGCTGAGGAGAATAATCCGCCTCCTTCTCTGCCCCGTCCTGTCTCTGATGCTGCCCTGCTCAGTGCTGTACATGATGGTGCTGAGGAGAATAATCCTCCTCCTTCTCTGCCCCGTCCCTCATCTGATGCTGCCCTGCTCAGTGCTGTAACTGCTGGCACTGAGGAGAATAATCCGCCTCCTTCTCTGCCCCGTCCCGCCTCTGATGCTGCCCTGCTCAGTGCTGTAACTGCTGGGGCTGAGGAGAATAAGCCACCTCCTTCTCTGCCCCGTCCTGCCTCTGATGCTGCCCTGCTCAGTGCTGTACATGCTGGGGCTGAGGAGAATAATCCTCCTTCTCTGCCCCGTCCCGTCTCTGATGCTGCCCTGCTCAGTGCTGTACATGCTGGTGCTGAGGAGAATAATCTGCCTCCTTCTCTGCCCCGTCCTGCCTCTGATGCTGCCCTGCTCAGTGCTGTAACTGCTGGTGCCGAGGAGAATAATCCACCTCCTTCTCTGCCCCGTCCTGTCTCTGATGCTGCCCTGCTCAGTGCTGTAACTGCTGGTGCTGAGGAGAATAATCCGCCTCCTTCTTTGTCCCGTCCCTGATGCTGCCCTGCTCAGTGCTGTAACTGCTGGTGCTGAGGAGAATAATCCGCCTCCTTCTCTGTCCCGTCCCGCCTCTGATGCTGCCCTGCTCAGTGCTGTAACTGCTGGTGCCGAGGAGAATAATCCACCTCCTTCTCTGCCCCGTCCTGTCTCTGATGCTGCCCTGCTCAGTGCTGTAACTGCTGGTGCTGAGGAGAATAATCCGCCTCCTTCTTTGTCCCGTCCTGCCTCTGATGCTGCCCTGCTCAGTGCTGTACATGCTGGTGCTGAGGAGAATAATCCTCCTCCTTCTCTGCCCCGTCCTGCCTCTGATGCTGCCCTGCTCAGTGCTGTATATGCTGGTGCTGAGGAGAATAATCCGCCTCCTTCTCTGCCCCATCCCGCCTCTGATGCTGCCCTGCTCAGTGCTGTAACTGCGGAGAATAATCCGCCTCCTTCTCTGCCCTGTCCCACCTCTGATGCTGCCCTGCTCAGTGCTGTAACTGCTTGTGCTGAGGAGAATAATCCGCCTCCTTCTCTGCCCCGTCCCTCCTCTGATGCTGCCCTGCTCAGTGCTGTAACTGCTGGTGCTGAGGAGAATAATCTGCCTCCTTCTCTGCCCCGTCCCGCCTCTGATGCTGCCCTGCTCAGTGCTGTAACTGCTGGTGCTGAGGAGAATAATCCGCCTCCTTCTCTGCCCCGTCCCACCTCTGATGCTGCCCTGCTCAGTGCTGTAACTGCTGGTGCTGAGGAGAATAATCCATCTCCTTCTCTGCCCCGTCCCTCCTCTGATGCTGCCCTGCTCAGTGCTGTAACTGCTGGTGCTGAGGAGAATAATCCGCCTTCTTCTCTGCCCCGTCCCGCCTCTGATGCTGCCCTGCTCAGTACTGTAACTGCTGGTGCTGAGGAGAATAATCCGCCTTCTTCTCTGCCCCGTCCCGCCTCTGATGCTGCCCTGCGCAGTGCTGTATCTGCTGGTGCTGAGGAGAATAATCCGCCTCCTTCTCTGCCCCGTCCCGCCTCTGATGCTGCCCTGCTCAGTGCTGTAACTGCTGGTTCTGAGGAGAATAATCCATCTCCTTCTCTGCCCCGTCCCTCCTCTGATGCTGCCCTGCTCAGTGCTGTAACTGCTGGTTCTGAGGAGAATAATCCATCTCCTTCTCTGCCCCGTCCCTCCTCTGATGCTGCCCTGCTCAGTGCTGTAACTGCTGGTACTGAGGAGAATAATCCGTCTCCTTCTCTGCCCCGTCCCGCCTCTGATGCTGCCCTGCTCAGTGCTGTAACTGCTGGTGCTGAGGAGAATAATCCGCCTCCTTCTCTGCCCCGTCCCGCCTCTGACAGAGCATAACGAGGCATTACACATTCTGAGGCGTAACTCACACGGACAGAGCATAACGAGGCATTACACATTCTGAGGCGTAACTCACACGGACAGAGCATAACGAGGCATTACACATTCTGAGGCGTAACTCACACAGACAGGGCATAACGAGGCATTAACACATTCTGAGGCATAACTCACACGGACAGAGCATAACGAGGCACTACACATTCTGAGGCGTAACTCACCAGACAGGGCATAACGAGGCATTACACATTCTGAGGCGTAACTCACACGGACAGAGCATAACGAGGCATTACACATTCTGAGGCGTAACTCACACGGACAGAGCATAACGAGGCATTACACATTCTGAGGCGTAACTCTCACAGACAGGGCATAACGAGGCATTACACATTCTGAGGCGTAACTCACACGGACAGGGTATAACTCACACGGACAGAGCATAACGAGGCATTACACATTCTGAGGCGTAACTCACACGGACAGAGCATAACGAGGCATTACACATTCTGAGGCGTAACTCACACAGACAGGTCATAACGAGGCATTACACATTCTGAGGCATAACTCACACAGACAGAGCATAACGAGGCATTACACATTCTGAGGCGTAACTCACACGGACAGAGCATAACGAGGCATTACACATTCTGAGGCGTAACTCACACGGACAGAGCATAACGAGGCATTACACATTCTGAGGCGTAACTCACACAGACAGGGCATAACGAGGCATTACACATTCTGAGGCATAACTCACACTGCATTAGTTGTGTTGCAGGTGGAGCCAGCTGTGAGTTCATCCCCCGTCCTGTTGAATGTACTATTAGTGAGGTCTACGAGGGCCTGATCCATAAACACAGAGATGTTTGAGGCCCAGAACAGGATACAGGTGCCGTTCTGTGTTCCGTTCCTGAACGCGACTGGAGGATAGCTGGGAAGAGGCGCAGGAGTGGGAGACGCTAATAGCTGGCGACCGAGACTTCCCACCGCAAAGTCACTCTCTCTGTTCACCTACATGAAGCAGAAACAGGGAACAATAGGCAAGCACATAATACAAGCAGTGTCCCCCCCTGCAGGCATCGCTGCCACCCACCTCACCCCCCTGCAGACATCGCAGCCCCCCAGCTCACCCCCCTGCAGACATCGCTGCCCCCCTGCTCACCCCACTGGTAACAATACCACTGCACCCTGCAACACGCCATCACCACAGCTATCCCCAGCTCACCCCCCTGGTAACAATACCACTGCACCCTGCAACACGCCGTCACCACAGCTATCCCCAGCTCACCTCCCTGGTAATAATACCACTGCACCCTGCAACACGCCGTCACCACAGCTATCCCCAGCTCACCCCCCCGGTAACAAAACCACTGCACCCTGCAACACGCCATCACCACAGCTATCCCCAGCTCACCCCCCTGGTAACAATACCACTGCACCCTGCAACACGCCATCACCACAGCTATCCCCAGCTCACCCCCCTGGTAACAATACCACTGCTCCCTGCAACACGCCGTCACCACAGCTATCCCCAGCTCACCCCCCTGGTAACAATACCACTGCTCCCTGCAACACGCCGTCACCACAGCTATCCCCAGCTCACCCCCCTGGTAATAATACCACTGCACCCTGCAACACGCCATCACCACAGCTACCCCCAGCTCACCTCCCTGGTAATACCACTGCACCCTGCAACACGCCGTCACCACAGCTATCCCCAGCTCACCCCCCTGGTAACAATACCACTGCACCCTGCAACACGCCATCACCACAGCTATCCCCAGCTCACCCCCCTGGTAATAATACCACTGCACCCTGCAACACGCCGTCACCACAGCTATCCCCAGCTCACCCCCCTGGTAACAATACCACTGCACCCTGCAACACGCCGTCACCACAGCTATACCCAGCTCACCCCCCTGGTAATAATACCACTGAGTCACCACAGCTATCCCCACCTCACCTCCCTGGTAACAATACAACTGCACCCTGCAACACGCCGTCACCACAGCTATCCCCAGCTCACCCCCCTGGTAACAATGCCACTGCACCCTGCAACACGCTGTCACCACAGCTATCCCCAGCTCACCCCCCTGGTAACAATTCCACTGCACCCTGCAACACGCCGTCACCACAGCTATCCCCAGCTCACCCCCCTGGTAATAATTCCACTGCACCCTGCAACACGCCGTCACCACAGCTATCCCCAGCTCACCCCCCTGGTAACAATACCACTGCACCCTGCAACACGCCGTCACCACAGCTATCCCCAGCTCACCTCCCTGGTAATAATTCCACTGCACCCTGCAACACGCCGTCACCACAGCTATCCCCAGCTCACCCCCCTGGTAACAATACCACTGCACCCTGCAACACGCCGTCACCACAGCTATCCCCAGCTCACCCCCCTGGTAACAATACCACTGCACCCTGCAACACGCCGTCACCACAGCTATCCCCAGCTCACTCCCCTGGTAACAATACCACTGCACCCTGCAACACGCCGTCACCACAGCTATCCCCAGCTCACCCCCCTGGTAATAATTCCACTGCACCCTGCAACACGCCGTCACCACAGCTATCCCCAGCTCACCCCCATGGTAACAATACCACTGCACCCTGCAACACGCCATCACCAGAGCTATCCCCAGCTCACCTCCCTGGTAATAATACCACTGCACCCTGCAACACACCGTCACCACAGCTATCCCCCAGCTCACCCCCCTGGTAATAATACCACTGCACCCTGCAACACGCCGTCACCACAGCTATCTCCACCTCACCTCCCTGGTAACAATACCACTGCACCCTGCAACACGCCGTCACCACAGCTATCCCCAGCTCACCTCCCTGGTAACAATACCACAGCACCCTGCAACACGCCGTCACCACAGCTATCCCCAGCTCACCCCCCTGGTAACAATACCACTGCTCCCTGCAACACGCCGTCACCACAGCTATCCCCAGCTCACCCCCCTGGTAACAATACCACTGCTCCCTGCAACACGCCGTCACCACAGCTATCCCCAGCTCACCCCCCTGGTAATAATACCACTGCACCCTGCAACACGCCATCACCACAGCTACCCCCAGCTCACCTCCCTGGTAATACCACTGCACCCTGCAACACGCCGTCACCACAGCTATCCCCAGCTCACCCCCCTGGTAACAATACCACTGCACCCTGCAACACGCCATCACCACAGCTATCCCCAGCTCACCCCCCTGGTAATAATACCACTGCACCCTGCAACACGCCGTCACCACAGCTATCCCCAGCTCACCCCCCTGGTAACAATACCACTGCACCCTGCAACACGCCGTCACCACAGCTATACCCAGCTCACCCCCCTGGTAATAATACCACTGAGTCACCACAGCTATCCCCACCTCACCTCCCTGGTAACAATACAACTGCACCCTGCAACACGCCGTCACCACAGCTATCCCCAGCTCACCCCCCTGGTAACAATGCCACTGCACCCTGCAACACGCTGTCACCACAGCTATCCCCAGCTCACCCCCCTGGTAACAATACCACTGCTCCCTGCAACACGCCGTCACCACAGCTATCCCCAGCTCACCCCCCTGGTAACAATACCACTGCACCCTGCAACACGCCGTCACCACAGCTATCTCCCAGCTCACCCCCCTGGTAACAATACCACTGCACCCTGCAACACGCCGTCACCACAGCTATCCCCAGCTCACCTCCCTGGCAACAATACCACTGCTCCCTACAACACGCCGTCACCACAGCTATCCCCAGCTCACCCCCCTGGTAACAATACCACTGCACCCTGCAACACGCCGTCACCACAGCTATCTCCCAGCTCACCCCCCTGGTAACAATACCACTGCACCCTGCAACACGCCGTCACCACAGCTATCTCCCAGCTCACCCCCCTGGTAACAATACCACTGCACCCTGCAACACGCCGTCACCACAGCTATCCCCAGCTCACCTCCCTGGCAACAATACCACTGCTCCCTACAACACGCCGTCACCACAGCTATCCCCAGCTCACCCCCCTGGTAACAATACCACTGCACCCTGCAACACGCCGTCACCACAGCTATCTCCCAGCTCACCCCCCTGGTAATAATACCACTGCACCCTGCAACACGCCGTCACCACAGCTATCTCCAGCTCACCTCCCTGGTAATAATACCACTGCACCCTGCAACACGCTGTCACCACAGCTATCCCCAGCTCACACCCCTGGTAACAATACCACTGCACCCTGCAACACCCCGTCACCACAGCTATCTCCCAGCTCACCTCCCTGGTAATAATACCACTGCACCCTGCAACACGCCGTCACCACAGCTATCTCCAGCTCACCTCCCTGGTAATAATACCACTGCACCCTGCAACACGCCGCCACCACAGCTATCCCCAGCTCACCCCCCTGGTAACACTACCACTGCTCCCTGCAACACGCCGTCACCACAGCTATCCCCAGCTCACCCCCCTGGTAATAATACCACTGCACCCTGCAACACGCCGTCACCACAGCTATCTCCCAGCTCACCCCCCTGGTAATAATACCACTGCACCCTGCAACACGCCGTCACCACAGCTATCTCCAGCTCACCTCCCTGGTAATAATACCACTGCACCCTGCAACACGCCGTCACCATAGCTATCTCCAGCTCACCTCCCTGGTAATAATACCACTGCACCCTGCAACACGCCGTCACCACAGCTATCCCCAGCTCACCCCCCTGGTAATAATACCACTGCACCCTGCAACACGCCGTCACCACAGCTATCCCCAGCTCACCTCCCTGGTAATAATACCACTGCACCCTGCAACACGCCGTCACCATAGCTATCTCCAGCTCACCTCCCTGGTAATAATACCACTGCACCCTGCAACACGCCGTCACCACAGCTATCCCCAGCTCACCCCCCTGGTAATAATACCACTGCACCCTGCAACACGCCGTCACCACAGCTATCCCCAGCTCACCCCCCTGGTAATAATACCACTGCACCCTGCAACACGCCGTCACCACAGCTATCTCCAGCTCACCTCCCTGGTAATAATACCACTGCACCCTGCAACACGCCGTCACCATAGCTATCTCCAGCTCACCTCCCTGGTAATAATACCACTGCACCCTGCAACACGCCATCACCAGAGCTATCCCCAGCTCACCTCCCTGGTAATAATACCACTGCACCCTGCAACACACCGTCACCACAGCTATCCCCCAGCTCACCCCCCTGGTAATAATACCACTGCACCCTGCAACACGCCGTCACCACAGCTATCTCCACCTCACCTCCCTGGTAACAATACCACTGCACCCTGCAACACGCCGTCACCACAGCTATCCCCAGCTCACCTCCCTGGTAACAATACCACAGCACCCTGCAACACGCCGTCACCACAGCTATCCCCAGCTCACCCCCCTGGTAACAATACCACTGCTCCCTGCAACACGCCGTCACCACAGCTATCCCCAGCTCACCCCCCTGGTAACAATACCACTGCTCCCTGCAACACGCCGTCACCACAGCTATCCCCAGCTCACCCCCCTGGTAATAATACCACTGCACCCTGCAACACGCCATCACCACAGCTACCCCCAGCTCACCTCCCTGGTAATACCACTGCACCCTGCAACACGCCGTCACCACAGCTATCCCCAGCTCACCCCCCTGGTAACAATACCACTGCACCCTGCAACACGCCATCACCACAGCTATCCCCAGCTCACCCCCCTGGTAATAATACCACTGCACCCTGCAACACGCCGTCACCACAGCTATCCCCAGCTCACCCCCCTGGTAACAATACCACTGCACCCTGCAACACGCCGTCACCACAGCTATACCCAGCTCACCCCCCTGGTAATAATACCACTGAGTCACCACAGCTATCCCCACCTCACCTCCCTGGTAACAATACAACTGCACCCTGCAACACGCCGTCACCACAGCTATCCCCAGCTCACCCCCCTGGTAACAATGCCACTGCACCCTGCAACACGCTGTCACCACAGCTATCCCCAGCTCACCCCCCTGGTAACAATACCACTGCTCCCTGCAACACGCCGTCACCACAGCTATCCCCAGCTCACCCCCCTGGTAACAATACCACTGCACCCTGCAACACGCCGTCACCACAGCTATCTCCCAGCTCACCCCCCTGGTAACAATACCACTGCACCCTGCAACACGCCGTCACCACAGCTATCCCCAGCTCACCTCCCTGGCAACAATACCACTGCTCCCTACAACACGCCGTCACCACAGCTATCCCCAGCTCACCCCCCTGGTAACAATACCACTGCACCCTGCAACACGCCGTCACCACAGCTATCTCCCAGCTCACCCCCCTGGTAACAATACCACTGCACCCTGCAACACGCCGTCACCACAGCTATCTCCCAGCTCACCCCCCTGGTAACAATACCACTGCACCCTGCAACACGCCGTCACCACAGCTATCCCCAGCTCACCTCCCTGGCAACAATACCACTGCTCCCTACAACACGCCGTCACCACAGCTATCCCCAGCTCACCCCCCTGGTAACAATACCACTGCACCCTGCAACACGCCGTCACCACAGCTATCTCCCAGCTCACCCCCCTGGTAATAATACCACTGCACCCTGCAACACGCCGTCACCACAGCTATCTCCAGCTCACCTCCCTGGTAATAATACCACTGCACCCTGCAACACGCTGTCACCACAGCTATCCCCAGCTCACACCCCTGGTAACAATACCACTGCACCCTGCAACACCCCGTCACCACAGCTATCTCCCAGCTCACCTCCCTGGTAATAATACCACTGCACCCTGCAACACGCCGTCACCACAGCTATCTCCAGCTCACCTCCCTGGTAATAATACCACTGCACCCTGCAACACGCCGCCACCACAGCTATCCCCAGCTCACCCCCCTGGTAACACTACCACTGCTCCCTGCAACACGCCGTCACCACAGCTATCCCCAGCTCACCCCCCTGGTAATAATACCACTGCACCCTGCAACACGCCGTCACCACAGCTATCTCCCAGCTCACCCCCCTGGTAATAATACCACTGCACCCTGCAACACGCCGTCACCACAGCTATCTCCAGCTCACCTCCCTGGTAATAATACCACTGCACCCTGCAACACGCCGTCACCATAGCTATCTCCAGCTCACCTCCCTGGTAATAATACCACTGCACCCTGCAACACGCCGTCACCACAGCTATCCCCAGCTCACCCCCCTGGTAATAATACCACTGCACCCTGCAACACGCCGTCACCACAGCTATCCCCAGCTCACCCCCCTGGTAATAATACCACTGCACCCTGCAACACGCCGTCACCACAGCTATCTCCAGCTCACCTCCCTGGTAACAATACCACTGCACCCTGCAACACGCCGTCACCATAGCTATCTCCAGCTCACCTCCCTGGTAATAATACCACTGCACCCTGCAACACGCTGTCACCACAGCTATCCCCAGCTCACCCCCCTGGTAATAATACCACTGCACCCTGCAACACGCCGTCACCACAGCTATCCCCAGCTCACCCCCCTGGTAATAATACCACTGCACCCTGCAACACGCCGTCACCACAGCTATCTCCAGCTCACCTCCCTGGTAATAATACCACTGCACCCTGCAACACGCCGTCACCATAGCTATCTCCAGCTCACCTCCCTGGTAATAATACCACTGCACCCTGCAACACGCTGTCACCACAGCTATCCCCAGCTCACCCCCCTGGTAATAATACCACTGCACCCTGCAACACGCCGTCACCACAGCTATCCCCAGCTCACCCCCCTGGTAACAATACCACTGCACCCTGCAACACACCGTCACCACAGCTATCCCCAGCTCAGCCCCCTGGTAATAATACCACTGCACCCTGCAACACGCCGTCACCACAGCTATCCCCCAGCTCACCCCCCTGGTAACAATACCACTGCACCCTGCAACACGCCATCACCACAGCTATCCCCAGCTCACCCCCCTGGTAATAATACCACTGCACCCTGCAACACGCCGTCACCACAGCTATCCCCCAGCTCACCCCCCTGGTAATAATACCACTGCACCCTGCAGAGAAGCCTGAAACATGCTATTACATACCCGGGAGGGTCTCAGGGCAGTGAGAAGTGCTGTGTATGGGACACCCTCTGCCTTCAGTGTGCTCAGTACCTGCCCAATGACTTCATCTGGAAAGACAGAAGATACCGATAATGACAGAGACTTTGTCTGATGATCAGACCGCTATGAAGGATGACAGGAATCTATTCAATACAATCTTCCAGAAAACTGTGTTGTGTTACTATTTCTATATGGTAATTACCCCGGACTGAAGACCCTATAACATCCTGTATCATTCTCTTATAATAAACGGCAACCAATCCATTAGTAAATCAGGGGCTGATGTGAAGGAATGTGACCGCAGTAAGCCGAGAGGGAACCAGCCATTGGCTACTGATGACCCTTTGCCGTGTATGGCCCTGGATACATGTCTGTAGTGACCTCAGGTATACTTGGGTTCCCTCTAATGCACCCCCCCCCCCCCTTCCCGACCACCCAAAGTAAACCGTGTTTTTAATAATACCTACTTAGAACACGATCTCCCCGCTCTGCTCCTAAGTGGGGGTGCCACCTCTGACGCTGGGTCCTCCTGACAGTGATGCAGTGCGACTGGTGCAGCATTTCTCCAGGCACCCCAACAGTCCAGCCCCGTCATAGGGCTATCCCTGCTTGTGCACAGGTGGTATAATCAAACTGACTGAGGTATTAAGTCACCTGTGCACAAGCAGGGATAGCCCTGAGAAAGGGCTGGACTGTTGGGGTGCTGGAGGACTGTGTTTTGGAAGCGCTGCACTGGACAGTAACGCCATGCCCACATTGTGTATACCAGGGACGTGCGGCTGGCACTGTAGGGCATTGTGTATACCAGGGACGTGCGGCTGGCACTGTAGGGCTTTGTGTATACCAGGGACGTGCGGCTGGCACTGTAGGGCATTGTGTATACCAGGGACGTGCGGCTGGCACTGTAGGGCATTGTGTTAGCTTTGTATGGTACAAGTAGCATAGTTATCTTGATGGCCTGCGTAACGCCTACAGCGCATGCATATACCGCAATACGTACCATTAGCTCGGAGCAGATCTTTAGCAGCCATTAAGCCAGCACTAAATAAACAAAAAAATACGTAAGTAAACACTAAAAAGTGATGAAATAGAAAATACTGTAAGTCTGCATTATAATGAGAGAGTGCTCCTCTCTCATCACCGATACACCGGTCACATAGAAAATGACATTCCCGGGGGAAGAAGTTCTACCTGGTAATTTGCAGAAAAACACGGGTCATGCTGGAGACCCGGGATGACCCTTTCACACAGGCAAAACACCCGTTTTAATACGCAAATTACTGGGTGGAAATTCTTGATCTGGTAATTTGCTACTCTGTGTTGAGGAAGGGGGGGGGGCAGACAGAGACCGGCAACACGACCCGCCACCGAAATGCTGGGAAATTGCCGGGATTCTGTATAAAAAGGGTGTTGCAGATGTTTCATTGTAGAATTATCTGGAGAAAACCAATTTATTATTCAGACATTTTTCCATACAGCACCACTGGGGGTCATGTGACACTTCTACTAAAAGCAATATGACCGCCACCTCTCATCCAATCACTGCAAAGACACGGAAAAAATAGGATTTTGGTACTTACCAGGTAAATCCTTTTCTTTGAATCCATAGGGGGCACTGGAGTACTCTTGGGATATGGACGGCTTAGCAGAAACAAAGGCACTGAATATTTAAATTTAGAACTCTCCACCCCTCCATATCCCAGAGTACCTCAGTGTACGACCTCAGTGTTTTTTACTGAGCGAACAGGAACTATAGAGAGGTTGACAATGGAGAATTCCTATAACATAACGGACAACAACAAAGTTGACACATAACGTTACTGACAACTAAACAGTTGACACCATAACCGATAGAACCTTATAATTTGAACCAATCGGTGAAAATAAGAATTTACTTACCGATAATTCTATTTCTCGTAGTCCGTAGTGGATGCTGGGGACTCCGTCAGGACCATGGGGAATAGCGGCTCCGCAGGAGACAGGGCACAAAAATAAAGCTTTAGGATCAGGTGGTGTGTACTGGCTCCTCCCCCTATGACCCTCCTCCAAGCCTCAGTTAGGATACTGTGCCCGGACGAGCGTACACAATAAGGAAGGATATTGAACCCCGGGTAAGACTCATACCAGCCACACCAATCACACCGTATAACTTGTGATCTGAACCCAGTTAACAGTATGACAAACGTAGGAGCCTCTGAACAGACGGCTCACAACAAATAACAACCCGATTTTTTTGTAACAATAACTATGTACAAGTATTGCAGACAATCCGCACTTGGGATGGGCGCCCAGCATCCACTACGGACTACGAGAAATAGAATTATCGGTAAGTAAATTCTTATTTTCTCTAACGTCCTAAGTGGATGCTGGGGACTCCGTCAGGACCATGGGGATTATACCAAAGCTCCCAAACGGGCGGGAGAGTGCGGATGACTCTGCAGCACCGAATGAGAGAACTCAAGGTCCTCCTCAGCCAGGGTATCAAATTTGTAGAATTTTGCAAACGTATTTGCCCCTGACCAAGTAGCAGCTCGGCAGAGTTGTAATGCCGAGACTCCCCGGGCAGCCGCCCAGGATGAGCCCACTTTCCTTGTGGAATGGGCCTTGACAGATTTAGGTTGTGGCAAGCCTGCCACAGAATGTGCAAGTTGAATTGTGCTACAAATCCAACGAGCAATCGTCTGCTTAGAAGCAGGAGCACCCATCTTGTTGGGTGCATACAATATAAGCATTGAGTCAGACTTTCTGACTCCCGCCGTTCTTGAAATATATATTTTCAATGCCCGGACCACGTCCAACAACTTGGAATCCTCCAACTCGTTAGTAGCCGCAGGCACCACAATAGGCTGGTTCAGGTGAAACGCTGACACCACCTTAGGCAGAAAATGAGGACGCGTCCGCAGTTCTGCCCTGTCCGTATGGAAAATCAGATATGGGCTCTTATATGATAAAGCCGCCAATTCTGACACTCTCCTGGCTGAAGCCAGGGCCAGTAGCATGGTTACTTTCCATGTAAGATACTTCAGCTCCACCGATTTGAGTGGCTCAAACCAATGGGATTTGAGAAAATCCAAGACTACATTAAGATCCCACGGTGCCACTGGGGGCACAACCGGGGGCTGTATATGTAGTACTCCTTTTACAAAAGTCTGGACTTCAGGAACTGAAGCCAATTCTTTCTGGAAGAAAATCGACAGGGCCGAAATTTGAACCTTAATGGACCCCAATTTGAGGCCCATAGACAATCCTGTTTGCAGGAAATGTAGGAATCGACCCAGTTGAAATTCCTCCGTGGGGGCCTTCCTGGCCTCACACCACGCAACATATTTTCTCCAAATGCGGTGATAATGTTGTGCAGTCACCTCCTTCCTGGCTTTTACCAGGGTAGGGATGACCTCTTCCGGAATGCCTTTTTCCTTTAGAATTCGGCGTTCAACCGCCATGCCGTCAAACGCAGCCGCGGTAAGTCTTGGAATAGACACGGTCCCTGCTGAAGCAGGTCCCGTCTTAGAGGTAGAGGCCACGGATCCTCCGTGAGCATCTCTTGAAGTTCCGGGTACCAAGTTCTTCTTGGCCAATCCGGAGCCACTAGTATCGTTCTTACTCCCTTCTGCCGTATAATTCTCAGTACTTTTGGTATGAGAGGCAGAGGAGGAAACACATACACTGACTGGAACACCCACGGTGTTACCAGAGCGTCCACAGCTATTGCCTGAGGATCTCTTGACCTGGCGCAATACCTGTCCAGTTTTTTGTTGAGGCGGGACGCCATCATATCCACCATTGGTTTTTCCCAACGGTTCACAATCATGTGGAAGACTTCTGGATGAAGTCCCCACTCTCCCGGGTGTAGATCGTGTCTGCTGAGGAAGTCTGCTTCCCAGTTGTCCACTCCCGGAATGAATACTGCCGACAGTGCTATCACATGATCTTCCGCCCAGCGAAGAATCCTTGCAGCTTCTGCCATTGCTGTCCTGCTTCTTGTGCCGCCCTGTCTGTTTACGTGGGCGACTGCCGTGATGTTGTCCGACTGGATCAACACCGGCTGACCCTGAAGCAGGGGTTTTGCCAGACTTAGAGCATTGTAAATCGCTCTTAGCTCCAGTATATTTATGTGAAGAGACATCTCCAGGCTTGACCATACTCCCTGGAAGTTTCTTCCTTGTGTGACCGCTCCCCAGCCTCTCAGACTGGCATCCGTGGTCACCAGGACCCAGTCCTGTATGCCGAATCTGCGGCCCTCTAACAGATGAGCACTCTGCAACCACCACAGAAGAGACACCCTTGTCCGTGGCGATAAGGTTATCCGCTGATGCATCTGCAGATGCGATCCGGACCATTTGTCCAGCAGATCCCACTGAAAAGTTCGTGCGTGGAATCTGCCGAATGGAATCGCTTCGTAAGAAGCCACCATCTTTCCCAGGACTCTTGTGCATTGATGTACAGACACTGTCCCTGGTTTTAGGAGGTTCCTGACAAGTTCGGATAACTCCCTGGCTTTCTCCTCCGGAAGAAACACCTTTTTCTGAACCGTGTCCAGAATGGGTTAAACCACGCTTCATCACATACATCATTTAATTCCTCTGATTCAGGAAAAACTACAGGTAGTTTTTTCACCCCCCACATAATACCCCTTTTTGTGGTACTTGCAGCATCAGAGATATGCAAAGCCTCCTTCATTGCCGTGATCATATAACGTGTGGCCCTACTTGAAAATACGTTTGTTTCATCACCGTCGACACTAGATTCAGTGTCTGTGTCTGGGTCTGTGTCGACCGACTGAGGTAAAGGGCGCTTTACAGCCCCTGACGGTGTCTGAGACGCCTGGGCAGGTACTAACTGGTTTGCCGGCCGTCTCATGTCGTCAACTGATTTTTGTAATGTGCTGACATTATCACGTAATTCCATAAACAAAGCCATCCATTCCGGTGTCGACTCCCTGGGGGGTGACATCACCATTATCGGCAATTGCTCTGCCTCCACGCCAACATCGTCCTCATACATGTCGACACACACGTACCGACACACAGCAGACACACAGGGAATGCTCTTATCGAAGACAGGACCCCACTAGCCCTTTGGGGAGACAGAGGGAGAGTTTGCCAGCACACACCCAAGCGCTATAATATATATGGGAACAACCTTATATAAGTGTTGTTCCTTATAGCAGCTTAAATATATCCAGTATATCGCCAAAAAATGCCCCCCCTCTCTGTTTTACCCTGTTTCTGTAGTGCAGTGCAGGGGAGAGTCCTGGGAGCCTTCCTCACAGCGGAGCTGAGCAGGAAAATGGCGCTGTGTGCTGAGGAGAATAAGCCCCGCCCCCTATTTCGGCGGGCTTTCCTCCCGTGGATTTAGATAACTGGCATGGGTTAAATACATACATATAGCCTTAATGGCTATATGTGATGTATTCTTTTGCCTTAAGGTAATAAAATATTGCTGCCCAGGGCGCCCCCAGCAGCGCCCTGCACCCTCCGTGACCGCTTGGTGTGAAGTGTGTGACAACAATGGCGCACAGCTGCAGTGCTGTGCGCTACCTTCATGAAGACTGAAAAGCCTTCTGCCGCCTGTTTCCGGACCTTCAATCTTCGGCATCTGTAAGGGGGGTCGGCGGCGCGGCTCCGGGACGAACCCCAGGGTGAGACCTGTGTTCCGACTCCCTCTGGAGCTAATGGTGTCCAGTAGCCTAAGAATCCAATCCATCCTGCACGCAGGTGAGTTGAAATTCTCTCCCCTAAGTCCCTCGATGCAGTGAGCCTGTTGCCAGCAGGACTCACTGAAAATAAAAAACCTAAAAAACTTTTTCTAAGCAGCTCTTTAAGAGAGCCACCTAGATTGCACCCTGCTCGGACGGGCACAAAAACCTAACTGAGGCTTGGAGGAGGGTCATAGGGGGAGGAGCCAGTACACACCACCTGATCCTAAAGCTTTATTTTTGTGCCCTGTCTCCTGCGGAGCCGCTATTCCCCATGGTCCTGACGGAGTCCCCAGCATCCACTTAGGACGTTAGAGAAAATGTGTTACCATAAGCTCCTCTGAGCTTAATACAACCCAGATAAAACTGCTCTGGGTGGGCGTCCAGTGCCCCCTATGGATTCAAAGAAAAGGATTTACCTCGTAAGTACCAAAAATAAGAATTTACTTACCGATAATTCTATTTCTCGGAGTCCGTAGTGGATGCTGGGGTTCCTGAAAGGACCATGGGGAATAGCGGCTCCGCAGGAGACAGGGCACAAAAAAGTAAAGCTTTACTAGGTCAGGTGGTGTGCACTGGCTCCTCCCCCTATGACCCTCCTCCAGACTCCAGTTAGGTACTGTGCCCGGACGAGCATACACAATAAGGGAGGCATTTTGAATCCCGGGTAAGACTCATACCAGCCACACCAATCACACCGTACAACTTGTGATCTAAACCCAGTTAACAGTATGACAACAGAAAGGGCCTCTTAAAGATGGCTCCTTAACAATAACCCGAATTAGTTAACAATAACTATGTACAAGTATTGCAGATAATCCGCACTTGGGATGGGCGCCCAGCATCCACTACGGACTCCGAGAAATAGAATTATCGGTAAGTAAATTCTTATTTTCTCTATCGTCCTAAGTGGATGCTGGGGTTCCTGAAAGGACCATGGGGATTATACCAAAGCTCCCAAACGGGCGGGAGAGTGCGGATGACTCTGCAGCACCGAATGAGAGAACTCCAGGTCCTCCTTTGCCAGGGTATCAAATTTGTAAAATTTTACAAACGTGTTCTCCCCCGACCACGTAGCTGCTCGGCAGAGTTGTAATGCCGAGACCCCTCGGGCAGCCGCCCAAGATGAGCCCACCTTCCTTGTGGAGTGGGCTTTTACAGTTTTAGGCTGTGGCAGGCCTGCCACAGAATGTGCAAGTTGAATTGTGTTACAAATCCAACGAGCAATCGACTGCTTAGAAGCAGGTGCGCCCAACTTGTTGGGTGCATACAATATAAACAGCGAGTCAGATTTTCTGACTCCAGCCGTCCTTGCAATGTATATTTTTAAGGCTCTGACAACGTCCAACAACTTGGAGTCCTCCAAGTCGCTAGTGGCCGCAGGCACCACAATAGGTTGGTTCAGATGAAATGCTGATACCACTTTAGGGAGAAAATGCGGACGAGTCCGCAGTTCTGCCCTATCCGAATGGAAGATTAGATAAGGACTTTTATAAGATAAAGCCGCCAATTCAGATACTCTCCTGGCAGAGGCCAGGGCTAGTAACATAGTCACTTTCAATGTGAGATATTTCAAATCCACCTTTTTCAATGGTTCAAACCAATGGGATTTGAGGAAATCTAAAACTACATTTAGATCCCACGGTGCCACCGGAGGCACCACAGGAGGCTGTATATGCAGTACTCCCTTGACAAAAGTCTGGACCTCAGGGACAGAGGCCAATTCTTTTTGGAAGAATATTGACAGGGCCGAAATTTGAACCTTAATGGATCCCAATTTGAGACCCATAGATAATCCTGATTGCAGGAAATGTAGGAAACGACCCAGTTGGAATTCCTCCGTCGGAACCCTCCGATCCTCGCACCACGCTACATATTTTCGCCAAATGCGGTGATAATGTTTCACGGTGACTTCCTTCCGTGCCTTAATCAAGGTAGGAATGACTTCTTCTGGAATGCCTTTCCCTTTTAGGATCTGGCGTTCAACCGCCATGCCGTCAAACGCAGCCGCGGTAAGTCTTGAAAAAGACAGGGACCCTGCTGTAGCAGGTCCCTTCTCAGAGGTAGAGGCCACGGTTCGTCCGTGAGCATCTCTTGAAGTTCCGGATACCAAGTCCTTCTCGGCCAATCCGGAACCACTAGTATTGTTCTTACTCTTCTTTGCCGTATGATCTTCAATACCTTTGGTATGAGCGGCAGAGGAGGAAACACATACACTGACTGGTACACCCAAGGAGTTACCAGTGCGTCCACAGCTATTGCCTGTGGATCTCTTGACCTGGCGCAATATTTGTCCAGTTTCTTGTTGAGGCGAGACGCCATCATGTCTACAATTGGTCTTTCCCAACGGTCTATTAACATGTTGAAGACTTCTGGATGTAGACCCCACTCTCCCGGATGAAGATCGTGTCTGCTGAGGAAGTCTGCTTCCCAGTTGTCCACGCCCGGGATGAACACTGCTGACAGTGCTATCACGTGATTCTCCGCCCAGCGAAGAATCTTGGCAGCTTCTGCCATTGCACTCCTGCTTCTTGTGCCGCCCTGCCTGTTTACATGGGCGACCGCCGTGATGTTGTCCGACTGAATCAACACCGGCTTTCCTTGCAGGAGAAGTTCCGCCTGGCTTAGAGCATTGTAGATTGCTCTTAGTTCCAGAATGTTTATGTGAAGAGACTTTTCCAGACTCGTCCATACTCCCTGGAAGTTTCTTCCTTGTGTGACTGCTCCCCAGCCTCTCAGGCTGGCGTCCGTGGTCACCAGGATCCAATCCTGAATGCCGAATCTGCGGCCTTCTAATAGGTGAGCCTTCTGCAACCACCACAGAAGTGACACCCTTGTCTTTGGTGACAGGGTTATTCGCAGGTGCATCTGCAGATGCGACCCTGACCATTTGTCCAACAGATCCCTTTGGAATATTCTTGCATGGAATCTGCCGAATGGAATTGCTTCGTAAGAAGCCACCATTTTTCCCAGGACTCTTGTGCATTGATGTACTGACACTTTTCCTGGTTTTAGGAGGTTCCTGACCAGATCGGATAACTCCTTGGCTTTTTCCTCTGGAAGGAAAACCTTTTTCTGAACCGTGTCCAGAATCATTCCTAGGAACAGCAGACGAGTTGTCGGGATTAAATGGGATTTTGGAATATTCAGAATCCACCCGTGTTGTCTTAGCACCTCTTGAGATAGTGCTAAAGCTGTCTCCAGCTGTTCTCTGGACCTTGCCCTTATTAGGAGATCGTCCAAGTATGGGATAACTAATACGCCTTTTCTTCGAAGAAGAATCATCATCTCGGCCATTACCTTGGTAAAGACCCGAGGCGCCGTGGACAATCCGAACGGCAGCGTCTGAAACTGATAGTGACAGTTTTGAACAATGAACCTGAGGTACCCCTGGTGTGCGGGGTAAATCGGAACGTGTAGATACGCATCCTTGATGTCCAAGGATACCATAAAGTCCCCTTCTTCCAGGTTCGCTATCACTGCTCTGAGTGACTCCATCTTGAACTTGAACTTTTTTATGTAGAGGTTCAAGGACTTCAGATTTAGAATAGGCCTTACCGAGCCATCCGGCTTCGGTACCACAAATAGAGTGGAATAATACCCCTTTCCTTGTTGTAATAGGGGTACTTTGACTATCACCTGCTGAGCGTACAGCTTGTGAATGGCTTCCAACACCCTCTCCCTTTCGGAAGAGACGGTTGGTAAGGCAGACTTCAGGAAACGATGAGGAGGATCCGTCTCTAATTCCAACCTGTACCCCTGAGATATTATCTGCAGGATCCAGGGGTCTACCTGCGAGTGAGCCCACTGCGCGCTGTAATTTTTGAGACGGCCCCCCACTGTCCCCGAGTCCGCTTGAGAGGCCCCAGCGTCATGCTGAGGTTTTTGCAGGAGCCGGGGAGGGCTTCTGTTCCTGGGAAGGAGCTGCCTGTTGGTGTCTCTTCCCTCTTCCTCTGCCTCGTGGCAGGTACGACAAGCCCTTTGCTCTCTTATTTTTGTAGGAGCGAAAAGGCTGCGGTTGAAAGGTCGGTGCCTTTCTCTGTTGGGGAGTGACTTGAGGTAAAAAAGTGGATTTCCCGGCAGTAGCCGTGGCCACCAAGTCTGATAGACCAACTCCAAATAACTCCTCCCCTTTATACGGCAAAACCTCCATGTGACGTTTTGAATCCGCATCGGCTGTCCACTGTCGTGTCCATAAGGCTCTTCTGGCTGAAATGGACATAGCACTCACCCGAGATGCCAGTGTGCAAATATCCCTCTGTGCATCACGCATATAGATAAATGCATCCTTTATTTGTTCTAACGACAGTAAAACATTGTCCCTATCTAGGGTATCAATATTTTCAATCAGGGATTCTGACCAAACTACTCCAGCACTGCACATCCAGGCAGTTGCTATAGCTGGTCGTAGTATAACACCTGCATGTGTGTATATATTCTTTTGAATAACTTCCATCTTTCTATCTGATGGATCCTTAAGTGCGGCCGTCTCAGGAGAGGGTAACGCCACTTGTTTGGATAAGCGTGTGAGCGCCTTGTCCACCTTAGGGGGTGTTTCCCAGCGCGCCCTAACCTCTGGCGGGAAAGGGTATAATGCCAATAACTTTTTTGAAATTATCAACTTTTTATCAGGAGCAACCCACGCTTCATCACACACGTCATTTAATTCTTCTGATTCAGGAAAAACTGTTTGTAGTTTTTTCACACCATACATAATACCCTGTTTTACGGTATCTGTAGTATCAGCTAAATGTAACGTCTCCTTCATTGCCAAAATCATATAACGTGTGGCCCTACTGGAAAATACGTTTGAATTTCTACCGTCGTCACTGGAATCAGTGCCCGTGTCTGGGTCTGTGTCGACCGACTGAGGCAAAGGGCGTTTTACAGCCCCTGACGGTGTTTGAGGCGCCTGGACAGGCATTAATTGATTGTCCGGCCGCCTCATGTCCTCAACTGACTGTTTAAGGGAAGATAAACCATCACGTAATTCCACAAATAAAGGCATCCATTCTGGTGTCGACCCCCTGGGGGGTGACATCTGCATATTTGGCAATTGCTCCGCCTCCACACCAATATCGTCCTCATACATGTCGACACCACGTACCGACACACACCGCAAACTCACAGGGAATGCTCTAATGAAGACAGGACCCACTAGCCCTTTTGGGGAGACAGAGGGAGAGTCTGCCAGCACACACCACAAAGCGCTATATATACAAGGGATATCCTTATATTAAGTGCTCCCTTATAGCTGCTTTAATATATATATATATAGCCATTAATGTGCCCCCCCTCTCTGTTTTACCCTGTTTCTGTAGTGCAGTGCAGGGGAGAGACCTGGGAGCCGTTCTGACCAGCGGAGCTGTGACAGAAAATGGCGCCGTGTGCTGAGGAGATAGGCCCCGCCCCTTTTTCGGCGGGTTCTTCTCCCGCTATTTTTCCAGTCAGGCAGGGGTTAAATATCTCCATATAGCCCCTATGGGCTATATGTGAGGTATTTTTAGCCTTGTATAAGGTTTATATTTGCCTCTCAGAGCGCCCCCCCCCAGCGCTCTGCACCCTCAGTGACTGCCCAGTGAAGTGTGCTGAGAGGAAAATGGCGCACAGCTGCAGTGCTGTTACCTTATGAAGACTGAGGAGTCTTCAGCCGCCGGTTTCCGGACCTCTTCACGCTTCAGCATCTGCAAGGGGGTCGGCGGCGCGGCTCCGGGACCGGACTCCACGGCTGGGCCTGTGTTCGATCCCTCTGGAGCTAATGGTGTCCAGTAGCCAAGCAGCAAATCCACTCTGCATGCAGGTGAGTTTACTACTTTCCCCCTAAGTCCCTCGTTGCAGTGATCCTGTTGCCAGCAGGACTCACTGTAAAGAAAAAAACCTAAACTAAACTTTCTCTAAGCAGCTCTTTAGGAGAGCCACCTAGATTGCACCCTTCTCGTTCGGGCACAAAATCTAACTGGAGTCTGGAGGAGGGTCATAGGGGGAGGAGCCAGTGCACACCACCTGACCTAGTAAAGCTTTACTTTTTTGTGCCCTGTCTCCTGCGGAGCCGCTATTCCCCATGGTCCTTTCAGGAACCCCAGCATCCACTTAGGACGATAGAGAAATCCTATTTTCTTTTTCATCCACTAGGGGTCACTGGAGTACTCTTGGGACGTACCAAAGCTTCCCTCGTGGGCGGGAGAACTGTTTGACACCTGTAACAGTAGGCGGCCAAAGCTAGATGCTGATGCCGCAAACGTTTCAAAACTTGTAAACGCGCACAAACGTGTGCACTGAAGACCACGTAGCCGCGTCGTAGAAGCTCCACGACCAGCTGGTCATGACATTCCCACAGAACCTGTGGGATGAGCTATTACTGACGTAGGCGACTGTAACTTAGCCTTAAGGTAAGCCTGACTTGTAGTCAGTTTTATCCAACTGGATAATGTCTGCTGAGAAACTGGCTAATCCCAGTTGGCAGCATCATAGAGAACAAACAACGTATCCGTATTACGAACTGTAGACGTTCGGGACATATAAACGCGTAATGCGTGTACCACATTCAGAATTCTAGAATGTGCTGTCAACACAGGAAACCCTATTGGTTTATTGATGTGAAAAATAAGAAATCGGAATTCGTCCGAAGTTCCGCTCTGTCATGAGGAAACCCAAATACGGTGGCTTGGAATACAAGGCACCCAAATTTGAAAACAAAACCCTTGCCGAAGCTAAGGCTAGAAAAAAAAAACGTTTTCCAAGTGAGAAACTTAATCCCCATTTGTTGTAAGGGTTCAAAATATGAAAACTGTAAGAAATCTGAACCCAGCTTCAAGTCGCATGGCGCTGTAGGTGGGATAAATGGAGGCTGCACTCTGATGACACCTTGTAGAAAGGTGTGTACCGAGGCAATAGAGTCAAACGTCTTTGAAAATAAATTGACAACACAGATACCTGCACCCTCAGTGTAGATAAACGCAGTTCTCCATCCCACCCCGTCTGTAAAATAACAGAATACGGGTAACTTGAAAGATGATGTCGGAAACTTCCGAGCTTCACACCAACCTATATAGGCACACCAAATTCTGTAATAATGAGCTGCCGTAACCGGCTTCCTAGCTCGTAACATGGTTGGTATAACCGATACTGTAATGCCCTATCTCTTTTCTTAAGAGGGCGGTCTCAACCACCACCCCGTCAACCGCAGCAGCGGTACATAGGTAAATAGGGGTAAAAGAACGGTCCCTGTTGTAACAGGTTGGACGTATTATGAGCGGGCAAAGATCGTGTGCGAGTATTCCTTGGAGATTCGAGAAGCAAGCTCTCCGAAACCCATGAGATATCACTAGTATGACTGTGACGAACTGTCTTATGATCCGTTTTAGCAACGGAGAGAGCAGCGGAAAACGGTGGAGCCAGATACACGAGACTGTACGACCACACGAATGTGAGAGCCTCCACCGCCACTGCCCTTGTGATCTGTCGTTCTGTACACATACTGAGCGTTTGTAATTGTGGCGAGATGCCATCATGTACACCTGAGGGTAACCACCCCTGTGGATCCACATGTGAAACACCTCTGGATTTAATGCCCAGTTTTCTGGATGAAAATCCCGACGGCTAAGATCATCTGTCTAACAGATGTCCACTCCCGGAATGAACCCCGTCGACAATATCACCTTGTGGTATTCTGGGCAATTGAGGATTCGAGCTACCTCCCGCATTGCCATGCGGCTTCTCGGTCCTCCCTGGTTGTTGTGTATGCAACTCCCGTTGCGTTGTCTGACTGCACTTGGACAGACTGAAAGCGAAGCATGTAGTGCATTGTAAATTGCACGGAGTTCCAGGACATTTATAGACAGCAATCTGTCGTGATCCGTTTTAAAACCCCTGTCGCTGATCTTTTTAACTACAACTCCTCAACCTCTGAGACTCTCGCCCAGAGTATAGACACCCACGCCCCCCTGTGGGAAACGCGAGTGAAACCCGGCGAACTAAAGCGCTTTGAAAACACATCATTGTTCCTAATAGGCGAATACACCAATGTACCGCTAGTGTCTGTTCTTTCTGGTGTAGTAGGTAAATCTCTTTGATTTACCGTATTTATAATCATACCTAGGAATTGAAGTCGTTCAGACGGAATTAGATGCGATTGTTTTTGAACTTGACACTGCAACCGTGGTGTACTTTAGTAGCGCAAGTAAGAGGAACCTCTGTTGAAACAGAGTTCTTATGAGCAGATCGTCTAAGTATGGAACGATTGTCACTGGCAGGGCTCTGAGATGAGCTATCACCACCAACATCACTTTGGTGAATACCCGAGGCGTTGACAAGAGGCCAAACGGTAGAACCTGAAACGGTTAATGGTTGTGGCGTATTGCAAAACGCAAGAACCTGTGATGCGGTGACCAAACCGGAATGGGTAAATACGCATCCTGGAGATCAAGCGCAATCATGCAATCTTGTGGCTCCAAATATGCAAATACTAACCGCAGAAAATCCATTTTCCAACTGCAGTAAGTGACTTGCTGATTGAGACTGCGACGGAGCTGTCTGGTTTTGTTACCCCAAACAGAGGGGAATAAGTAACCCTGACTCTGTTGGTGTACTACTGCCTGGTTATAAAGACAGCTGAAACCAGCAGAGACTAAATGGCAACCTGCCAAAACGCCTAATTTCATCCGACAGAGGCAGTCTTGTCTTTTAAACTGTAAATAGCGGATACATCCATGAGTGGATGTTTGGAAACCCGGCAAATGTAACGTGTAAAGGCGCGCTTCCACAATTGGAAAATCGAGATGGCCACTGGCTTGTTGACTTTAGCGCCCTGGCGTTACAAGTCGTGACTGTTTTTGTACCACAGCCTTGAAAAGACTGAAGTCTAAAGGGTTTAAACCCCGGACCAAAGTATTTCCGTTTTGATACCGGAGGCGGCAATGGCTAGACTCCCCCCCCCCTCCGCCTTGGCCTGAATATCAAATTTAGGACCACACAACTTCTGGCCTTGTTGTGCTGAAACTAGCGACGATGAAAAGCGAGAATCGAGGTAACAGGTGTCAGCAGAAGCTTTACAGAGATACTCTGCAGCTTCTTATTAACAGTGATCGTCATTGTTTCCATACATAGAGTCTAGTGACCCAAATGTATCTTGGGTCTTTATAATGTTTGACACAGACGAATTCACCAATGGCGGATTCTCCCATTTAGATGTGGAAACGGGTAAATAGACTTAAATCTTAGTCAGATATTCTAAATAAGAAACTCATTGAAGATCTGTCGTTTATTAAATTCGACGGATTAGATGTTAGAAGTCTCCTTAGTCTCTGTAAATTTGAGACATTGACTCACTGGTCATTAGCAATGTATGGTTGCACAAACCCGCACTATCTGAGTGCTGGTCTAATGTACCCTTCTCACTCGTAGTTATCGCTGTGAGGTTTGACAGAGAATTGTCAGACTGCATTAAATTATAAGAGCAGTTACATTAACACCCTGGTACCCAAAGGGAAGTTGGACCTTTGGAAAGGCTGAGACTTCTCCGTTAGAGCTGGCGGAGTAACTTCCGAGACTCCGATCTTACCGCTCCTGTCGAACGGAGTCCATTTGAATTGCCAATGCTTAACATAGGATCTGGGAATGAACCGGCTTCCGGAGTGGAAACCTACAAAACAACTGAATCTGTGGTAGATTTATGCCACAATAGCCAAAGGACAGACACTTGCACGACTCAGTAAAATCTTTACTTAAGGTGCGTAATATATATATATATATATTATATATATATATATATATATATATATATATATATATATATTTATGGCTAAATACAGTTTACATGGGCAGCCTATGTGAAACCTGAACCAAAATTCCCACTAACACCCCTGCGCCTCCGGTGGCGTAGAGATGTAGGGCAGGAATGTTCTGGAATTACCACTGGAAGAAACAGGAAACATGATTAAAATGGCCCCCATGCCATGCTTACACTGAGACTCACAGGACAAGTTACAATACCTGCTGCAGTTAATATAGGCTCAATAGATTATTATACACTGATAATCACAGTCTAGTATACACTGATAATGACATGCAGGTTACAATACAATCACAGGCAGGGCACATTTAATATAAGCTCTGCCTGCAGTTAATTTTGTATTAATATCTTCTATATGTTAATATTAATATCTATAGATATGGCAGCTATATATATAGGCTCAACAGCCTATTATACCGTGATTTTCCCCTTGCAGCATCTGGCAGCTGCAGCCACGCAGTAATCAGCCAGGTCCCCCATTCCCCCCCCCTTCCCTGTACTCCCTGTAGCGCTGTGTCTCAGCGGGGAGCCGGGAAGCTCATTGCAGGGAGGCGAGGGACACATAGTCCAGAGCAGCTGAGGTCGGCTGGCCGGAGCGCGGCGTTGCTAGGCAAGCTGCGCGGGTCTCTCTCTGTGAGCACCGCTGACGGAGCGAAGCTGCGGCGGGTCTCCCTCTGTGAGCGGTGTACCGCTGACGGAGCGTCTGGCGGGAGGACGGAGCGCCTGGCGGGAGGACGGAGCGTGGGGCGGGCGGTCGGAGCGGCAGACGGAGCGCTGGAGCGGCTGGGGCGGCTATCACGGTAGTGAGCGGTCGGCTTTACCCACGGACCCCACACAGCGGGGCGGCAGCCTGCGCTGACAGCCCCGTTTCCCCAGCATACCTTTTGTAGGGAGGTCTGCGACGCTTTCCGGTCATGGCTGTGACGGGGCTTCTATGTGTAAGCTCCGT
Organism: Pseudophryne corroboree; assembly: GCF_028390025.1. NCBI lineage: Eukaryota > Metazoa > Chordata > Amphibia > Anura > Myobatrachidae > Pseudophryne > Pseudophryne corroboree. The sequence goes on from NC_086451.1 coordinate 3,506,587, forward strand.
CCAGCTGTTGCAGGAGACAGTGGGCTGCCTGTGGCTGTGAGGGTGCTCTTTGTGAGGACCGACACGCCATGCGCTGTCCTTGCAGCGGCACCATCCCGGACCCATGTTTTTCCAGAAACTGGGAAGGGATGTGCTAAGTGTAAAAATTAAAAAGTAAAAAGTAAAAATGAAAAATTAATAAAATCTTTCACCAAGTGTGGGAAGTCCCCACAAGCCTTGTTATTGCTGTGAGCACGGAAAAAACACTGAGGTCGTACACTGAGGTACTCTGGGATATGGAGGGTTGGAGAGTTCTAAATTTAAATATTCAGTGCCTTTGTTACTGCTAAGCCGTCCATATCCCAAGAGTACTCCAGTGACCCCTAGTGGATGAAAAAGAAATGAAGTTTCTATATGTACCCTATAGGTATAACATGGAGCAGTGACAGGATATGGAGTAGGGATCAGTCACCTGTAGGTGTAGGGCAGCATCACACGCAGGTCTCTATATGTACCCTATAGGTATAACATGGAGCAGTGACAGGATATGGAGTAGGGATCAGTCAACTGTAGGCGTAGGGCAGCATCACACGCAGGTCTCTATATGTACCCTATAGGTATAACATGGAGCAGTGACAGGATATGGAGTAGGGATCAGTCACCTGTAGGTGTAGGGCAGCATCACACGCAGGTCTCTATATGTACCCTATAGGTATAACATGGAGCAGTGACAGGATATGGAGTAGGGATCAGTCAACTGTAGGCGTAGGGCAGCATCACACGCAGGTCTCTATATGTACCCTATAGGTATAACATGGAGCAGTGACAGGATATGGAGTAGGGATCAGTCACCTGTAGGTGTAGGGCAGCATCACACGCAGGTCTCTATATGTACCCTATAGGTATAACATGGAGCAGTGACAGGATATGGAGTAGGGATCAGTCACCTGTAGGTGTAGGGCTGCATCACACGCAGGTCTCTATATGTACCCTATAGGTATAACATGGAGCAGTGACAGGACATGGAGTAGGGATCAGTAGGGATCAGTCACCTGTAGGTGTAGGGCAGCATCACACGCAGGTCTCTATATGTACCCTATAGGTATAACATGGAGCAGTGACAGGATATGGAGTAGGGATCAGTCAACTGTAGGCGTAGGGCAGCATCACACGCAGGTCTCTATATGTACCCTATAGGTATAACATGGAGCAGTGACAGGATATGGAGTAGGGATCAGTCACCTGTAGGGCAGCATCACACGCAGGTCTCTATATGTAACCTATAGGTATAACATGGAGCAGTGACAGGATATGGAGTAGGGATCAGTCACCTGTAGGTGTAGGGCAGCATCACACGCAGGTCTCTATATGTACCCTATAGGTATAACATGGAGCAGTGACAGGATATGGAGTAGGGATCAGTCACCTGTAGGTGTAGGGCAGCATCACACGCAGGTCTCTATATGTAACCTATAGGTATAACATGGAGCAGCGACAGGATATGGAGTAGGGATCAGTCACCTGTAGGTGTAGGGCAGCATCACACGCAGGTCTCTATATGTACCCTATAGGTATAACATGGAGCAGTGACAGGATATGGAGTAGGGATCAGTCACCTGTTGGCGTAGGGCAGCATCACACGCAGATCTCTATATGTACCCTATAGGTATAACATGGAGCAGTGACAGCAGCAGGATATGGAGTAGGGATCAGTCACCTGTTGGCGTAGGGCAGCCTCACAACCAGCAATGACGGGATCGTCTCATTTAGCCTCAGCTCTAGCAGAGTGGACTGATCCACGTGGAGGGGGCTCACACCCAGTTTCTCCTTCAGGTAAGTGGGCAGGATGTTAGCGGCATACCAGTCTACAGCGGGCAGCACCATGGAAGAGGGCGAGGACTCCATAATACTCTGTAATTAGAATAGATAAGATTGTTCAGAGCAGCACAGCACCCCCGTATAATGGTCTCATATAACGCTGCACGCTCTGCGTCTGACCGCTGCGCCCTGACCTGTACTGGGATAGCCACAGCCGCACAGTGCCCGAGACCATGCAGAACAGGAGGAGCGAGGGGAAAGGTGTGGCTGTGATGTGAGAAACCACTGGCACAGGGAGGAGTATACTGGGAGTGGGTACGGCACAGGGAGGAGCATACTGGGAATGGGTACGGCACAGGGAGGAGCATACTGGGAGTGGGTACGGCACAGGAGGAGCATACTGGGAGTGGGCACGGCACAGGAGGAGTATACTGGGAGTGGGCACGGCACAGGAGGAGTATACTGGGAGTGGGCACGGCGCAGGAGGAGTATACTGGGAGTGGGCACGGCGCAGGAGGAGTATACTGGGAGTGGGTACGGCGCAGGAGGAGTATACTGGGAGTGGGTACGGCGCAGGAGGAGTATACTGGGAGTGGGTACGGCGCAGGAGGAGTATACTGGGAGTGGGTACGGCGCAGGAGGAGTATACTGGGAGTGGGTACGGCGCAGGAGGAGTATACTGGGAGTGGGTACGGCGCAGGAGGAGTATACTGGGAGTGGGTACGGCGCAGGAGGAGTATACTGGGAGTGGGTACGGCGCAGGAGGAGTATACTGGGAGTGGGTACGGCGCAGGAGGAGTATACTGGGAGTGGGTACGGCGCAGGAGGAGTATACTGGGAGTGGGTACGGCGCAGGAGGAGTATACTGGGAGTGGGTACGGCGCAGGAGGAGTATACTGGGAGTGGGTACGGCGCAGGAGGAGTATACTGGGAGTGGGTACGGCGCAGGAGGAGTATACTGGGAGTGGGTACGGCGCAGGAGGAGTATACTGGGAGTGGGTACGGCGCAAGAGGAGTATACTGGGAGTGGGTACGGCGCAAGAGGAGTATACTGGGAGTGGGTACGGCGCAGGAGGAGTATACTGGGAGTGGGTACGGCGCAGGAGGAGTATACTGGGAGTGGGTACGGCGCAGGAGGAGTATACTGGGAGTGGGTACGGCGCAGGAGGAGTATACTGGGAGTGGGTACGGCGCAGGAGGAGTATACTGGGAGTGGGTACGGCGCAGGAGGAGTATACTGGGAGTGGGTACGGCGCAGGAGGAGTATACTGGGAGTGGGTACGGCGCAGGAGGAGTATACTGGGAGTGGGTACGGCGCAGGAGGAGTATACTGGGAGTGGGCACGGCACAGGAGGAGTATACTGGGAGTGGGCACGGCACAGGAGGAGTATACTGGGAGTGGGTACGGCACAGAAGGAGTATACTGGGAGTAGATACGGCGCAGGAGGAGTATACTGGGAGTGGGTACGGCACAGAAGGAGTATACTGGGAGTTGGTACGGCACAGAAGGAGTATACTGGGAGTTGGTACGGCACAGAAGGAGTATACTGGAAGTGGGTACGGCGCAGGAGGAGTATACTGGGAGTGGGTACGGCACAGGAGGAGTATACTGGGAGTGGGTACGGCACAGGAGTATACTGGGAGTGGGTACGGCACAGGAGGAGTATACTGGGAGTTGGTACGGCACAGAAGGAGTATACTGGGAGTTGGTACGGCACAGAAGGAGTATACTGGAAGTGGGTACGGCGCAGGAGGAGTATACTGGGAGTGGGTACGGCACAGGAGGAGTATACTGGGAGTGGGTACGGCACAGGAGGAGTATACTGGGAGTGGGCACGGCACAGGAGGAGTATACTGGGAGTGGGTACGGCACAGGAGGAGTATACTGGGAGTGGGTACGGCACAGGAGGAGTATACTGGGAGTGGGTACGGCACAGGAGGAGTATACTGGGAGTGGGTACGGCGCAGGAGGAGTATACTGGGAGTGGGTACGGCACAGCAATGTTACTGTGTAAAATATGTCCCAATCCCAACTGTGGGGTAAATTTACTAAGGTGGGAGGTTTTTAGAACTGGTGATGTTGCCCACACAACCAATCAGATTCTATTATCTTCTAGAAGCAGCCAGATAAATGTTAAGTAGAATCTAATTGGTTGCTATGAGAAACATCACCAGTTGTAAAATCCTCACACCTTAGTAAATTTCCCCCTGTGCGCAGCAGAACAATTCCCAGCACGTAGACTCTGGAAGATCCTCTGCAGCCACTAAATGCGGACAGTCCAGACGCGGCGATAAAAACTGCGGACTGCGGCCCAGACACCGCTAACCAGCACTATATAACACCCGCATGCCACGTTTCCCCCCAGGTACAGGACGCAATACACAGAGCCACCAGCGCAGACACAACTGACCTCTAGATTTGGGAAGACGCTGTCTTGTTTGTTTCCATAGACTCCTCCGAATGCTGTGAAATCTTCAACGCTCAGCTGTGGAATAATACAGATATGTCAGGGGTCACAGGTTATCCCCACCACGTATAAGTGTCACTGGTGGGGGGGGGGGGGGGGGGGGGGGGGGAAGCATCTCTGGCGATCACACACGCAGCACATTTACCATTTCCTTACAGGACACAGATATCAGTTCTACGCTCTGCAGCAGAGATGGGACAATAAGCTGAGGGCCGTGTTCCTGTAGAAGGTGGTCAGCATATAGGCGATGGTCACGTATACAAATCGCTAGCCATCTGCAAAGGGCATTGGTTCTGAACCGGTGAGACTACAAGAGGCACACCTCCGTTCTCAGGACACCAGTAGTCACGCACTGTGCACCATCACATCCAAGCTTGGACCCCTTACTGTCACCTGATACATTAAGCCTTCTTCACATACACAGTACGGTCTCATACGCGTTGTATTCATCAGTCCTGGGAGATGGCACCAGGCTGTTTATTACATTAGTCCTATTATATTATACTGTGGAATGAGCCTCAAGATGGACGTCTCTGATTCGCAACATGAAGGTGCAGGAATAAGTCCCACTTCCCAGACATGGGTGAGAAGGTCCACCCTCTACATAATGCTCTCATTCCTGCACCAGCAGTCTCCTCCTTCTACCGATGCCAGAACCGAGCTACGCCGGTATGTCTACTCTGTACTCTGCTTCCCTTCTGCAACCTTCTCGCTCCATAACTCTCTCATTCCTGCACCAGCAGTCTCCTCCTTCTACTGATGCCAGAACAGAGAGACGCTGATGTGGCTACTCTCCCAACCTTCTCGTTCCATAACTCTCTCATTCCTGCACCAGCAGTCTCCTCCTTCTACTAATGCCAGAACCGAGAGACGCTGATGTGGCTACTCTCCTCTGCAACCTTCTCGTTCCATAACTCTCTCATTCCTGCACCAGAAGTCTCCTCCTTCCACTGATGCCAGAACCGAGAGACGGCGGTATGTCTACTCTGTACTCTGCTTCCCTTCTGCAACCTTCTCGCTCCATAACTCTCTCATTCCTGCACCAGCAGTCTCCTCCTTCTACTGATGCCAGAACCGAGAGACGGCGGTATGTCTACTCTGTACTCTGCTTCCCTTCTGCAACCTTCCCACTCCATAACTCTCTCATTCCTGCACCAGCAGTCTCCTCCTTCTACTGATGCCAGAACCGAGCTACGCCGGTATGTCTACTCTGTACTCTGCTTCCCTTCTGCAACCTTCCCACTCCATAACTCTCTCATTCCTGCACCAGCAGCCTCCTCCTTCTACTGATGCCAGAACCGAGAGACGGCGGTATGTCTACTCTGTACTCGGCTTCCCTTCTGCAACCTTCTCGCTCCATAACTCTCTCATTCCTGCACCAGCAGTCTCCTCCTTCTACTGATGCCAGAACCGAGAGACACTGATGTGGCTACTCTCCTCTGCAACCTTCTTCCTCCATAACTCTCTCATTCCTGCACCAGCAGTCTCCTCCTTCTACTGATGTCAGAACCGAGAGACGCTAATGTGGCTACTCTCCTCTGCAACCTTCTTGCTCCATAACTCTCTCATTCCTGCACCAGCAGTCTCCTCCTTCTACTGATGTCAGAACCGAGAGACGCTGATGTGGCTACTCTCCTCTGCAACCTTCTTCCTCCATAACTCTCTCATTCCTGCACCAGCAGTCTCCTCCTTCTACTGATGCCAGAACCGAGCTACGCCGGTATGTCTACTCTGTACTCTGCTTCCCTTCTGCAACCTTCTCGCTCCATAACTCTCTCATTCCTGCACCAGCAGTCTCCTCCTTCTACTGATGCCAGAACCGAGCTACGCCGGTATGTCTACTCTGTACTCTGCTTCCCTTCTGCAACCTTCCCGCTCCATAACGCTCTATAATTCCTGCACCAGCAGTCTCCTCCTTCTACTGATGCCAGAACAGAGGGACGCCGGTACACCTAGTCTCTCCTCTGCTTCCCTTCTCGCTCCATAACTCTCATTCCTGTACCAGAAGTCTCCTCCTTCTACTGATGTCAGAACAGAGAGACGCTGATGTGGCTACTCTCCTCTGCAACCTTCTCGTTCTGTAACTCTCTCATTCCTGCACCAGAAGTCTCCTCCTTCTACTGATGCCAGAACCGAGCTACACCGGTATGTCTACTCTGTACTCTGCTTCCCTTCTACAACCTTCCCACTCCATAACTCTCTCATTCCTGCAACAGCAGTCTCCTCCTTCTACTGATGCCAGAACCGAGAGACACTGATGTGGCTACTCTACTCTGCAACCTTCTCATTCTGTAACTCTCTCATTCCTGCACCAGAAGTCTCTTCCTTCTACTGATGTCAGAACCGAGAGACGCTAATGTGGCTACTCTCCTCTGCAACCTTCTCGCTCCATAACTCTCATTCCTGCACCAGAAGTCTCCTCCTTCTACTGATGTCAGAACAGAGAGACGCTGATGTGGCTACTCTCCTCTGCAACCTTCTCGTTCTGTAACTCTCTCATTCCTGCACCAGAAGTCTCCTCCTTCTACTGATGCCAGAACCGAGCTACACCGGTATGTCTACTCTGTACTCTGCTTCCCTTCTGCAACCTTCCCTCTCCATAACTCTCTCATTCCTGCACCAGAAGTCTCCTCCTTCTACTGATGCTAGAACCGAGCTACGCCGGTATGTCTACTCTGTACTCTGCTTCCCTTCTGCAACCTTCCCGCTCCATAACTCTCTCATTCCTGCACCAGCAGTCTCCTCCTTCTACTGATGCCAGAACAGAGGGACGCCGGTACACCTAGTCTCTCCTCTGCTTCCCTTCTCGCTCCATAACTCTCATTCCTGCACCAGAAGTCTCCTCCTTCTACTGATGTCAGAACCGAGAGACGGCGGTGTGTCTACTCTGTACTCTGCTTCCCTTCTGCAACCTTCCCGCTCCATAACTCTCTCATTCCTGCACCAGCAGTCTCCTCCTCCTACTGATGTCAGAACCGAGAGACACCGATGTGGCTACTCTCCTCTGCAACCTTCTCGTTCTGTAACTCTCTCATTGATGCACCAGAAGTCTCTTCCTTCTACTGATGCCAGAACCGAGAGACGGCGGTGTGTCTACTCTGTACTCTGCTTCCCTTCTGCAACCTTCCCGCTCCATAACTCTCTCATTCCTGCACCAGCAGTCTCCTCCTCCTACTGATGTCAGAACCGAGAGACACCGATGTGGCTACTCTCCTCTGCAACCTTCTCGTTCTGTAACTCTCTCATTGATGCACCAGCAGTCTCCTCCTTCTACTGATGCCAGAACTGAGAGACGCTGATGTGGCTACTCTCCTCTGCAACCTTCTCGTTCTGTAACTCTCTCATTGATGCACCAGAAGTCTCTTCCTTCTACTGATGCCAGAACCGAGAGATGGCGGTGTGTCTACTCTGTACTCTGCTTCCCTTCTGCAACCTTCCTGCTCCATAACTCTCTCATTCCTGCACCAGCAGTCTCCTCCTTCTACTGATGCCAGAACCGAGAGACGCTGATGTGGCTACTCTCCTCTGCAACCTTCTCGTTCCATAACTCTCACATTGATGCATCAGAACTCTCTTCCTTCTACTGATGCCAGAACCGAGAGACGGCGGTGTGTCTACTCTGTACTCTGCTTCCCTTCTGCAACCTTCCCGTTCCATAACTCACTCATTCCTGCACCAGCAGTCTCCTCCTTCTACTGATGCCAGAACAGAGGGACGCCGGTACACCTACTCTCTCCTCTGCTTCCCTTCTCGCTCCATAACGCTCTCATTCCTGCACCAGAAGTCTGCTCCTTCTACTGATGCCAGAACCGAGAGACGCTGATGTGGCTACTCTCCTCTGCAACCTTCTCGTTCCATAACTCTCACATTGATGCATCAGAACTCTCTTCCTTCTACGGATGCCAGAACCGAGCTACGCCGGTGTGTCTACTCTGTACTCTGCTCCCCTGGTGCAACCTTCTCGCTCCATAACTCTCTCATTCCTGCACCAGCAGTCTCCTCCTTCTACTGATGCCAGAACCGAGCTACGCCGGTATGTCTACTCTTTACTCTGCTTCCCTTCTGCAACCTTCTCGCTCCATAACTCTCTCATTCCTGCACCAGCAGTCTCCTCCTTCTACTGATGCCAGAACCGAGAGACGCTGATGTGGCTACTCTCCTCTGCAACCTTCTCGTTCCATAACTCTCTCATTCCTGCACCAGCAGTCTCCTCCTTCTACTAATGCCAGAACCGAGAGACGCTGAGGTGGCTACTCTCCTCTGCAACCTTCTCGCTCCCTAACTCTCTCATTCCTGCACCAGCAGTCTCCTCCTTCTACTGATGCCAGAACCGAGAGACGGCGGTATGTCTACTCTGTACTCTGCTTCCCTTCTGCAACCTTCCCTCTCCATAACGCTCTCATTCCTGCAACAGCAGTCTCCTCCTTCTACTGATGCCAGAACCGAGAGACACTGATGTGGCTACTCTCCTCTGCAACCTTCTCGCTCCATAACTCTCTCATTCCTGCACCAGCAGTCTCCTCCTTCTACTGATGCCAGAACCGAGAGACGGCGGTATGTCTACTCTGTACTCCGCTTCCCTTCTGCAACCTTCCCACTCCATAACTCTCTCATTCCTGCACCAGCAGTCTCCTCCTTCTACTGATGCCAGAACCGAGCTACGCCGGTATGTCTACTCTGTACTCTGCTTCCCTTCTGCAACCTTCTCGCTCCATAACTCTCTCATTCCTGCACCAGCAGTCTCCTCCTTCTACTGATGCCAGAACCGAGCTACGCCGGTATGTCTACTCTGTACTCTGCTTCCCTTCTGCAACCTTCCCGCTCCATAACGCTCTATAATTCCTGCACCAGCAGTCTCCTCCTTCTACTGATGCCAGAACAGAGGGACGCCGGTACACCTAGTCTCTCCTCTGCTTCCCTTCTCGCTCCATAACTCTCATTCCTGCACCAGAAGTCTCCTCCTTCTACTGATGTCAGAACAGAGAGACGCTGATGTGGCTACTCTCCTCTGCAACCTTCTCGTTCTGTAACTCTCTCATTCCTGCACCAGAAGTCTCCTCCTTCTACTGATGCCAGAACCGAGCTACACCGGTATGTCTACTCTGTACTCTGCTTCCCTTCTGCAACCTTCCCTCTCCATAACTCTCTCATTCCTGCACCAGAAGTCTCCTCCTTCTACTGATGCCAGAACCGAGCTACGCCGGTATGTCTACTCTGTACTCTGCTTCCCTTCTGCAACCTTCCCTCTCCATAACGCTCTCATTCCTGCAACAGCAGTCTCCTCCTTCTACTGATGCCAGAACCGAGAGACACTGATGTGGCTACTCTCCTCTGCAACCTTCTCGTTCTGTAACTCTCTCATTGATGCACTAGAAGTCTCTTCCTTCTACTGATGTCAGAACCGAGAGACGCTGATGTGGCTACTCTCTCCTCTGCAACCTTCTTGTTCTGTAACTCTCTCATTGATGCACCAGAAGTCTCTTCCTTCTACTGATGCCAGAACCGAGAGACGCTGATGTGGCTACTCTCCTCTGCAACCTTCTCGTTCCATAACTCTCTCATTGATGCACCAGAAGTCTCCTCCTTCTACTGATGCCAGAACCGAGAGACGGCGGTGTGTCTACTCTGTACTCTGCTTACCTTCTGCAACCTTCCCGCTCCATAACTCTCTCATTCCTGCACCAGCAGTCTCCTCCTTCTACTGATGTCAGAACCGAGAGACACCGATGTGGCTACTCTCCTCTGCAACCTTCTCGTTCTGTAACTCTCTCATTGATGCACCAGCAGTCTCCTCCTTCTACTGATGCCAGAACTGAGAGACGCTGATGTGGCTACTCTCCTCTGCAACCTTCTCGTTCTGTAACTCTCTCATTGATGCACCAGAAGTCTCTTCCTTCTACTGATGCCAGAACCGAGAGATGGCGGTGTGTCTACTCTGTACTCTGCTTCCCTTCTGCAACCTTCCTGCTCCATAACTCTCTCATTCCTGCACCAGCAGTCTCCTCCTTCTACTGATGCCAGAACCGAGAGACACTGATGTGGCTACTCTCCTCTGAAACCTTCTCGTTCTGTAACTCTCTCATTGATGCACCAGAAGTCTCTTCCTTCTACTGATGCCAGAACCGAGCTACGCCGGTGTGTCTACTCTGTACTCTGCTCCCCTGGTGCAACCTTCTCGCTCCATAACTCTCTCATTCCTGCACCAGAACTCTCCTCCTTCTACTGATGCCAGAACCGAGAGACGCTGATGTGGCTACTCTCCTCTGCAACCTTCCCGCTCCATAACTCTCTCATTCCTGCACCAGCAGTCTCCTCCTTCTACTGATGCCAGAACAGAGGGACGCCGGTACACCTACTCTCTCCTCTGCTTCCCTTCTCGCTCCATAACGCTCTCATTCCTGCACCAGAAGTCTGCTCCTTCTACTGATGCCAGAACCGAGAGACGCTGATGTGGCTACCCTCCTCTGCAACCTTCTCGTTCCATAACTCTCACATTGATGCATCAGAACTCTCTTCCTTCTACGGATGCCAGAACCGAGCTACGCCGGTGTGTCTACTCTGTACTCTGCTCCCCTGGTGCAACCTTCTCGCTCCATAACTCTCTCATTCCTGCACCAGCAGTCTCCTCCTTCTACTGATGCCAGAACCGAGCTACGCCGGTATGTCTACTCTTTACTCTGCTTCCCTTCTGCAACCTTCTCGCTCCATAACTCTCTCATTCCTGCACCAGCAGTCTCCTCCTTCTACTGATGCCAGAACCGAGCTACGCCGGTATGTCTACTCTGTACTCTGCTTCCCTTCTGCAACCTTCTCGCTCCATAACTCTCTTATTCCTGCACCAGAAGTCTCCTCCTTCAACTGATGCCAGAACTGAGAGACGCTAATGTGGCTACTCTCCTCTGCAACCTTTCCGCTCCATAACTCTCTCATTCCTGCACCAGCAGTCTCCTCCTTCTACTGATGCCAGAACCGAGAGACGGCGGTGTGTCTACTCTGTACTCTGCTCCCCTGGTGCAACCTTCTCGCTCCATAACTCTCTTATTCCTGCACCAGAAGTCTCCTCCTTCAACTGATGCCAGAACAGAGGGACGCCGATGCGTCTACTCTCCTCTGCAACCTTCTTGCTCCATAACCCAGACATAAACCTAAGTGCAGACCATGAGGCATGTCTGCTTGCTAGGCAGAACTGAAAGAACCATCATCTTGCTAATGGGTAAGCTGCGTTGTCTGCATATTGGTTTAACCCATTCTCTGAGTGGCAGACCCACCTTAAAGAGGAATGGACGGCAGTGGCCGAGACATACACTGAAAGAGCACAATACCATTTCACACGGACTGAGTATTCATTTTACTGTATCAGTGGAAGTAAATAATTATCGGAGACCTCAGATTACTGCACGTTTGTTTCACGCCATCACAATTATCCAAGATATATTCATTGGGCGAATGTAAAAGGAGCAGACAAGAGGCGGAGGATTACCTTCTCCTGGAGGAAAAGCAGGACGTTCCTGGGGCCGCTGCTCAGCGCACTGTCCAAGTACTGGCCCAATTGGAGGTCGGTGGTCACATGACCACCATGGGAGCTGGGCTGGGCTTTCCATAGGGAACTGTGGAGACATGTGGGATAAATAATGTAAATGTGAGAAGATTGATAATAAGAATTTACTTACCGATAATTCTATTTCTCATAGTCCGTAGTGGATGCTGGGGACTCCGTAAGGACCATGGGGAATAGCGGCTCCGCAGGAGACTGGGCACAAAAGTAAAAGCTTGAACTAGCTGGTGTGCACTGGCTCCTCCCCCTATGACCCTCCTCCAAGCCTCAGTTAGGATACTGTGCCCGGACGAGCGTACATAATAAGGAAGGATCTTGAATCCCGGGTAAGACTCATACCAGTCACACCAATCACACCGTACAACTTGTGATCTGAACCCAGTTAACAGTATGATAAACGTAGGAGCCTCTGAAAAGATGGCTCACAACAATAAACAACCCGATTTTTGTAACAATAACTATATACAAGTATTGCAGACAATCCGCACCTGGGATGGGCGCCCAGCATCCACTACGGACTATGAGAAATAGAATTATCGGTAAGTAAATTCTTATTTTCTCTGACGTCCTAGTGGATGCTGGGAACTCCGTAAGGACCATGGGGATTATACCAAAGCTCCCAAACGGGCGGGAGAGTGCGGATGACTCTGCAGTACCGAATGAGAGAACTCCAGGTCCTCCTCAGCCAGGGTATCAAATTTGTAGAATTTAGCAAACGTGTTTGCCCCTAACCAAGTAGCTGCTCGGCAAAGTTGTAAAGCCGAGACCCCTCGGGCAGCCGCCCAAGATGAGCCCACCTTCCTTGTGGAATTGGCTTTTACAGATTTTGGCTGTGGCAGGCCTGCCACAGAATGTGCAAGCTGAATCGTACTACAAATCCAACGAGCAATCGTCTGCTTAGAAGCAGGAGCACCCAGCTTGTTGGGTGCATACAGGATAAACAGCGAGTCAGATTTTGTGACTCCCGCCGTCCTGGAAACATATTTTCAGGGCCCTGACTACGTCCAGCAACTTGGAGTCCTCCAAGTCCCTAGTAGCCGCAGGCACCACAATAGGCTGGTTCATGTGAAACGCTGAAACCACCTTAGGGAGAAATTGAGGGCGAGTCCTCAGTTCTGCCCTGTCTGAATGAAAAATTAGGTAAGGGCTTTTATATGATAAAGCCGCCAATTCTGAGACACGCCTGGTTGAAGCCAGGGCTAACAGCATGACCACTTTCCATGTGAGATATTTTAATTCCACAGTGGTGAGTGGTTCAAACCAATGTGACTTTAGGAGACTCAACACTACATTGAGATCCCAAGGTGCCACTGGAGGCACAAAAGGAGGCTGTATATGCAGTACCCCTTTGACAAACGTCTGAACTTCAGGCACTGAAGCCAGTTCTTTTTGGAAGAATATTGACAGGGCCGAAATTTGAACCTTAAATGGACCCTAATTTTAGGCCCATAGATAGTCCTGTTTGCAGGAAATGCAGGAAACGACCCAGTTGAAATTCCTCTGTAGGGGCCTTCTTGGCCTCACACCACGCAACATATTTTCGCCAAATGCGGTGATAATGTTTCGCGGTTACATCCTTCCTGGCCTTGATCAGGGTAGGGATGACTTCATCTGGAATGCCTTTTTCCTTCAGGATCCGGCGTTCAACCTCCATGCCGTCAAACGCAGCCGCGGTAAGTCTTGGAACAGACAAGGTCCCTGCTGGTCCTTTCTTAGAGGTAGAGGCCACGGGTCCTCCGTGAGCATCTCTTGAAGTTCCGGGTACCAAGTCCTCCTTGGCCAATCCGGAGCCACGAGTATAGTCCTTACTCCTCTCCTTCTTATGATTCTCAATACTTTGGGTATGAGAGGCAGAGGAGGGAACACATACACTGACTGGTACACCCACGGTGTTACCAGAGCGTCCACCGCTATCGCCTGAGGGTCCCTTGACCTGGCGCAATATCTGTCTAGTTTCTTGTTGAGACGAGACGCCATCATGTCCACCTTTGGTTTTTCCCAACGGTTTACAATCACGTGGAAGACTTCTGGGTGAAGTCCCCCCTCCCCCGGGTGGAGGTCGTGTCTGCTGAGGAAGTCTGCTTCCCAGTTGTCCACTCCCGGAATGAACACCGCTGACAGTGCTGTCACAATTTTCCGCCCAGCGAAGAATTCTTGCAGCTTCTGCCATTGCCCTCCTGCTTCTTGTGCCGCCCTGTCTGTTTACGTGGGCGACTGCCGTGATGTTGTCCGATTGGATCAATACCGACTGACCCTGAAGCAGAGGCCTTGCTTGACTTAGGGCATTGTAAATTGCCCTTAGTTCCAGGATATTTATGTGAAGAGACGTTTCCATGCTTGACCACAAGCCCTGGAAATTTCTTCCCTGTGTGACTGCTCCCCAGCCTCTCAGGCTGGCATCCGTGGTCACCAGAATCCAGTCCTGAATGCCGAATCTGCGGCCCTCTAGAAGATGAGCACTCTGCAACCACCACAGGAGAGACACCCTTGTCCTTGGAGATAGGGTTATCCGCTGATGCATCTGAAGATGCGATCCGGACCATTTGTCCAGCAGATCCCACTGAAAAGTTCTTGCATGGAATCTTCCGAATGGAATCGCTTCGTAAGAAGCCACCATCTTTCCCAGGACCCTTGTGCATTGATGCACTGACACTTGTCCTGGTTTCAGGAGGTTCCTGACTAGCTCGGATAACTCCCTGGCCTTCTCCTCCGGGAGAAACACCTTTTTCTGGACTGTGTCCAGAATCATCCCTAGGAACAGTAGACGTGTTGTTGGAATCAGCTGCGATTTTGGAATATTTAGAATCCACCCGTGCTGACGTAGCACTACCTGAGATAGTGCTACTCCGACCTCTAACTGTTCCCTGGACCTTGCCCTTATCAGGAGATCGTCCAAGTAAGGGATAATTAAGACGCCTTTTCTTCGAAGAAGAATCATCATTTCGGCCATTACCTTGGTAAAGACCCGTGGTGCCGTGGACAATCCAAACGGCAGCGTCTGAAACTGATAATGACAGTTTTGTACCACAAACCTGAGGTACCCTTGGTGAGAAGGGTAGATTGGGACATGGAGATAAGCATCTTTGATGTCCAGAGACACCATATAGTCCCCTTCTTCCAGGTTCGCTATCACTGCTCTGAGTGACTCCATCTTGAATTTGAACCTTTTTATGTAAGGTGTTCAATGATTTCAGATTTAAAATCGGTCTCACCGAGCCGTCCGGCTTTGGTACCACAAACAGCGTGGAGTAATACCCCTTTCCCTGTTGTAGGAGGGGTACCTTGATTATCACCTGCTGGGAATACAGCTTGTGAATGGCTTCCAATACCGCCTCCCTGTCGGAGGGAGACGTTGGTAGAGCAGACTTCAGGAACCGGCGAGGGGGAGACGTCTCGAATTCCAATTTGTACCCCTGTGATACTACCTGCAGGATCCAGGGGTCCACTTGCGAGTGAGCCCACTGCGCGTTGAAATTTTTGAGACGGGCCCCCACCGTGCCTGAGTCCGCTTGTAAAGCCCCAGCGTCATGCTGAAGACTTGGCAGAAGCGGGGGAGGGCTTCTGATCCTGGGAAGAGGCTGCCTGCTGCAGTCTTTTTCCCCTTCCTCTGCCCCGGGGCAGATATGAGTGGCCTTTTGCCCGCTTGCCCTTATGGGGACGAAAGGACTGAGTTTGAAAAGACGGTGTCTTTTTCTGCTGAGAGGTGACCTGGGGTAAAAAGGTGGATTTCCCAGCCGTCGCCGTGGCCACCAGGTCCGATAGACCGACCCCAAATAACTCCTCCCCTTTATACGGCAAAACTTCCATATGCCGTTTGGAATCCGCATCACCTGACCACTGTCGTGTCCATAAACTTCTTCTGGCAGATATGGACATCGCACTTACTCTTGATGCCAGGGTGCAAATATCCCTCTGTGCATCTCGCATATATAGTAATGCATCCTTCAAATGCTCTATAGTCAATAATATACTGTCCCTATCCAGGGTATCAATATTTTCAGTCAGGGAATCCGACCAAGCCACCCCAGCGCTGCACATCCAGGCTGAGGCGATTGCTGGTCGCAGTATAATACCAGTATGTGTGTATATACTTTTAAGGATATTTTCCAGCTTCCTATCAGCTGGTTCCTTGAGGGCGGCCGTATCAGGAGACGGCAACGCTACTTGTTTTGATAAGCGTGTGAGCGCCTTATCTACCCTAGGGGGTGTTTCCCAACGCGCCCTAACCTCTGGCGGGAAAGGGTATAATGCCAATAATTTATTAGAAATCAGCAGTTTTTTATTGGGGGAAACCCACGCTTTGTCACACACCTCATTTAATTCATCTGATTCAGGAAAAACTATGGGTAGTTTTTTCACACCCCACATAATACCCCTTTTTGTGGTACTTGTAGTATCAGAAATGTTCAAAGCCTCCTTCATTGCCGTGATCATGTAACGTGTGGCCCTACTGGACATTACGTTTGTCTCGTCACCGTCGACGCTGGAGTCAGTATCCGTGTCTGGGTCTGTGTCGACCATCTGAGGTAACGGGCGCTTTAGAGCCCCTGACGGTGTTTGAGACGCCTGGACAGGCACTAACTGATTTGCCGGCTGTCTCATGTCGTCAACAGTTTTTTGCAAAGTGCTGACACTGTCACGTAATTCGTTCCATACGACCATCCAGTCAGGTGTCGACTCCCTAGGGAGTGACATCACTATTACAGGCAATTGCTCCGCCTCCACATCATTTTCCTCCTCATACATGTCGACACAATCGTACCGACACACAGCACACACACAGGGAATGCTCTGATAGAGGACAGGACCCCACGAGCCCTTTGGGGAGACAGAGGGAGAGTTTGCCAGCACACACCAGAGCGCTATATATATGCAGGGATAACCTTATATAAGTGTTTTTCCCTTCTATAGCTGCTGTATTTGTATTATCTGCCAATTAGTGCCCCCCCTCTCTTGTTTTACCCTGATTCTGTAGCAGGACTGCAGGGGAGAGTCAGGGAGCCGTCCTTCCAGCGGAGCTGTGAGGGAAAATGGCGCTTGTGTGCTGAGGAGATAGGCTCCGCCCCCTTTTCGGCAGCCTTTTCTCCCGCTTTTTTTAGGAAAACTGGCAGGGGTTAAATGCATCCATATAGCCCAGGAGCTATATGTGATGCATTTCTTTAGCCATATAAGGTTTAAAATGTGTTTTATTGCGTCTCAGGGCGCTCCCCCCCAGCGCCCTGCACCCTCAGTGACCGGAGTATGAAGTGTGCTGAGAGCAATGGCGCACAGCTGCAGTGCTGTGCGCTACCTTATTGAAGACAGGAACGTCTTCTGCCGCCGATTTTTCCGGACCTCTTCGCTCTTCTGGCTCTGTAAGGGGGCCGGCGGCGCGGCTCCGGGACCCATCCAAGCTGAGCCTGTGATCGTCCCTCTGGAGCTAATGTCCAGTAGCCAAGAAGCCCAATCCACTCTGCATGCAGGTGAGTTCGCTTCTTCTCCCCTTAGTCCCACGATGCAGTGAGCCTGTTGCCAGCAGGTCTCACTGAAAATAAAAAACCTATTTAAACTTTTACTCTAAGCAGCTCAGGAGAGCTACCTAGCATGCACCCTTCTCGGCCGGGCACAAAAATCTAACTGAGGCTTGGAGGAGGGTCATAGGGGGAGGAGCCAGTGCACACCAGCTAGTCATAAAGCTTTTACTTTTGTGCCCAGTCTCCTGCGGAGCCGCTATTCCCAATGGTCCTTACGGAGTTCCCAGCATCCACTAGGACGTCAGAGAAAACAATTTACTACCGAGATCAAATGCCGGGAATAGCAGTAATATCAGCGTCTGCAGAATGATCACAGGGATGGAGTTTCCAGGCTGTAACCAGCACATGATTACGTGTCACATGACTGACGGAACATGGCGCATATCAGCGGTGACTCAGACCGTGGTTACACAGTGCAGGACAATGGAGACATTTATACATCCTCATTCAGTGGCAAACGCAGGATTTCTAGAGGGGAGTTTCCAAATGCAGAACGCAATCTCCCTCTCTGCAGAACGCAATCTCCCTCTCTGCAGAACGCAATCTCCCTCTCTGCAGAACGCAATCTCCCTCTCTGCAGAACGCAATCTCCCTCTCTGCAGAACGCAATCTCCCTCTCTGCAGAACGCAATCTCCCTCTCTGCAGAACACAATCTCCCTCTCTGCAGAACACAATCTCCCTCTCTGCAGAACACAATCTCCCTCTCTGCAGAACACAATCTCCCTCTCTGCAGAACACAATCTCCCTCTCTGCAGAACACTGGAGCAAATGCGGGAGTCTGGGGAGCGGCAGAAGAACCTAATAAAGACCCTGGACATTAGTGTAAACGCTGGTCTACAGTATTTATATACTACATAGTGTTCAGAATACAGTATTAATGCTATAGATGGTTTATACTATGGGCTGTATCAAACATATATAACTAGTAAGATAAGTGGTCAGGAAATAAATACACAAACATTATAGAACCAGTACTGCACTGTCTAAGCACACATTCTCCCACCTCATGGTAAGGCTCCTGTCTCTTCTTCCTGGTAGCTGCTCTCTAGTCCAGAGCACTGACTGTGGATTTAGATCCACACACACACACATGGTAGAAGAAGCTGCTACCACTGGGCATGTGCAATAGTTCTGCTCCGTCCCTTACACTGCATGATGTGGCGGCAGCTCTAGTAATCATATTATATATATCATTGCTATTGACATAATTTGTGCGACTTGCCAAGAGGAGGGGGGTTTCCGGGCAACCGGAAACCTCCCCTGCATTTGCCTAGGTCATGGAATCCTTTCCTTGTGGTAATGCTGGCTGGCAGGACATATGTAATATTACAGAGAAGGAGTCACGCTGAGACTAGTGTTTCTCAGTGTGTGATGGGTCAATGCAGTCGAAACCCTTTACCCGGATGGCTGTACCAAGTAACACAGGGCAGCACAGAATACACACACACACACACACACACACACACACACACACACACACCACCCCCCTCCCGACTGCAGCTTACAACAGGTAATCTTATGGACGAACGTCTAGCCCTCAGCAGCAATCTTCTGGGAAAGCAGGTACCGTACACACAGGAGGGCAGGTGACACGCCGGCTCATACAGCGCACAGTACTGTCCACCCCACGTGCACCGGACGCAGGAACAGCACCTGCCCCCTTACACTATACACTGATGCTGGAATGTTTGTGAAAACTCCATTATCTGTATTTCTGATGACATATGGGCTAAAACTACTTCACATTATCAGATGTTCAAAGAGGCCGTCACTCACACCAGTCCCTGCACCAGCAGAGCTTACACTCTATATTCCCCATCACATGTACACACACATATACCGCAGTGCTGTACAGAGAGATCGTCACTCACACCAGTCCCTGCACCAGCAGAGCTTACACTCTATATTACCCATCACATGGACACACACATATACCGCAGCGCTGTACAGAGAGGATGTCACTCACACCAGTCCCTGCACCAGCAGAGCTTACACTCTATATTCCTCATCACATGGACACACACACATATACCACAGCGCTGTACAGAGAGGATGTCACTCACACCAGTCCCTGCACCAGCAGAGCTTACACTCTATATTCCCCATCACATGTACACACACATATACCGCAGCGCTGTACAGAGGATGTCAGTCACACCAGTCCCTGCACCAGCAGAGCTTACACTCTATATTCCCCATCACATGTACACACACATATACCGCAGTGCTGTACAGAGAGGATGTCAGTCACACCAGTCCCTGCACCAGCAGAGCTTACACTCTATATTCCCCATCACATGTACACACACATATACCGCAGTGCTGTACAGAGAGGATGTCACTCACACCAGTCCCTGCACCAGCAGAGCTCACACTCTATATTCCCCATCACATGGACACACACATATACCGCAGCGCTGTACAGAGTATGTCACTCACACCAGTCCCTGCACCAGCAGAGCTTACACTCTATATTCCCCATCACATGGACACATACATATACCGCAGCGCTGTACAGAGAGGGTGTCACTCACACCAGTCCCTGCACCAGCAGAGCTTACACTCTATATTCCCCATCACATAGACACACACATATACCGCAGCGCTGTACAGAGAGTATGTCACTCACACCAGTCCCTGCACCAGCAGAGCTTACACTCTATATTCCCCATCACATGTACACACACATATACCGCAGTGCTGTACAGAGAGGATGTCAGTCACACCAGTCCCTGCACCAGCAGAGCTTACACTCTATATTCCCCATCACATGGACACACACATATACCACAGCGCTGTACAGAGAGGGTGTCAGTCACACCAGTCCCTGCACCAGCAGAGCTTACACTCTATATTCCCCATCACATGTACACACACATATATCGCAGCGCTGTACAGAGAGGATGTCAGTCACACCAGTCCCTGCACCAGCAGAGCTTACACTCTATATTCCCCATCACATGGACACACATATACCGCAGCGCTGTACAGAGAGATTGTCACTCACACCAGTCCCTGCACCAGCAGAGCTTACACTCTATATTCCCCATCACATGGACACACACATATACCGCAGTACTGTACAGAGAGGATGTCACTCACACCAGTCCCTGCACCAACAGAGCTTACACTCTATATTCCCCATCACATGGACACACATATACCGCAGTGCTGTACAGAGAGGATGTCACTCACACCAGTCCCTGCACCAGCAGAGCTTACACTCTATATTCCCCATCACATGGACACACACATATACCGCAGCGCTGTACAGAGAGGATGTCACTCACACCAGTCCCTGCACCAGTAGAGCTTACACTCTATATTCCCCATCACATGTACACACACATATACCGCAGCGCTGTACAGAGAGTATGTCACTCACACCAGTCACTGCACCAGCAGAGCTTACACTCTAGATTCCCCATCACATGGACACACATATACCGCAGCGCTGTACAGAGAGTATGTCACTCACACCAGTCCCTGCACCAGCAGAGCTTACACTCTATATTCCCCATCACATAGACACACACACATATACCGCAGTGCTGTACATAGAGGATGTCACTCACACCAGTCCCTGCACCAGCAGAGCTTACACTCTATATTCCCCATCACATGGACACACACATATACCGCAGTGCTGTACAGAGAGGATGTCACTCACACCAGTCCCTGCACCAGCAGAGCTTACACTCTAGATTCCCCATCACATGGACACACATATACCGCAGCGCTGTACAGAGAGTATGTCACTCACACCAGTCCCTGCACCAGCAGAGCTTACACTCTATATTCCCCATCACATGGACACACATATACCGCAGCGCTGTACAGAGAGTATGTCACTCACACCAGTCCCTGCACCAGCAGAGCTTACACTCTATATTCCCCATCACATAGACACACACACATATACCGCAGTGCTGTACATAGAGGATGTCACTCACACCAGTCCCTGCACCAGCAGAGCTTACACTCTATATTCCCCATCACATGGACACACACATATACCGCAGTGCTGTACAGAGAGGATGTCACTCACACCAGTCCCTGCACCAGCAGAGCTTACACTCTAGATTCCCCATCACATGGACACACATATACCGCAGCGCTGTACAGAGAGTATGTCACTCACACCAGTCCCTGCACCAGCAGAGCTTACACTCTATATTCCCCATCACATAGACACACACACATATACCGCAGTGCTGTACATAGAGGATGTCACTCACACCAGTCCCTGCACCAGCAGAGCTTACACTCTATATTCCCCATCACATGGACACACACATATACCGCAGTGCTGTACAGAGAGGATGTCACTCACACCAGTCCCTGCACCAGCAGAGCTTACACTCTATATTCCCATCACATGTACACACACATATACCGCAGCGCTGTACAGAGAGGATGTCACTCACACCAGTCCCTGCACCAGCAGAGCTTACACTCTATATTCCCCATCACATGTACACACATATACCACAGCGCTGTACAGAGAGGATGTCACTCACACCAGTCCCTGCACCAGCAGAGCTTACACTCTATATTCCCCATCACATGGACACACACATATACCGCAGCGCTGTACAGAGAGGATGTCACTCACACCAGTCCCTGCACCAGCAGAGCTTACACTCTATATTCCCCATCACATGTATACACACATATACCGCAGTGCTGTACAGAGAGGATGTCACTCACACCAGTCACTGCACCAGCAGAGCTTACACTCTATATTCCCCATCACATGGACACACACATATACCGCAGCGCTGTACAGAGAGTATGTCACTCACACCAGTCCCTGCACCAGCAGAGCTTAAACTCTATATTCCCCATCACATGTACACACACATATACCGCAGCGCTGTACAGAGAGGATGTCACTCACACCAGTCCCTGCACCAGCAGAGCTTACACTCTATATTCCCCATCACATGTACACACACATATACCGCAGCGCTGTACAGAGGATGTCAGTCACACCAGTCCCTGCACCAGCAGAGCTTACACTCTATATTCCCCATCACATGTACACACACATATACCGCAGTGCTGTACAGAGAGGATGTCAGTCACACCAGTCCCTGCACCAGCAGAGCTTACACTCTATATTCCCCATCACATGTACACACACATATACCGCAGTGCTGTACAGAGAGGATGTCACTCACACCAGTCCCTGCACCAGCAGAGCTCACACTCTATATTCCCCATCACATGGACACACACATATACCGCAGCGCTGTACAGAGTATGTCACTCACACCAGTCCCTGCACCAGCAGAGCTTACACTCTATATTCCCCATCACATGGACACATACATATACCGCAGCGCTGTACAGAGAGGGTGTCACTCACACCAGTCCCTGCACCAGCAGAGCTTACACTCTATATTCCCCATCACATAGACACACACATATACCGCAGCGCTGTACAGAGAGTATGTCACTCACACCAGTCCCTGCACCAGCAGAGCTTACACTCTATATTCCCCATCACATGTACACACACATATACCGCAGTGCTGTACAGAGAGGATGTCAGTCACACCAGTCCCTGCACCAGCAGAGCTTACACTCTATATTCCCCATCACATGGACACACACATATACCACAGCGCTGTACAGAGAGGGTGTCAGTCACACCAGTCCCTGCACCAGCAGAGCTTACACTCTATATTCCCCATCACATGTACACACACATATATCGCAGCGCTGTACAGAGAGGATGTCAGTCACACCAGTCCCTGCACCAGCAGAGCTTACACTCTATATTCCCCATCACATGGACACACATATACCGCAGCGCTGTACAGAGAGATTGTCACTCACACCAGTCCCTGCACCAGCAGAGCTTACACTCTATATTCCCCATCACATGGACACACACATATACCGCAGTACTGTACAGAGAGGATGTCACTCACACCAGTCCCTGCACCAACAGAGCTTACACTCTATATTCCCCATCACATGGACACACATATACCGCAGTGCTGTACAGAGAGGATGTCACTCACACCAGTCCCTGCACCAGCAGAGCTTACACTCTATATTCCCCATCACATGGACACACACATATACCGCAGCGCTGTACAGAGAGGATGTCACTCACACCAGTCCCTGCACCAGTAGAGCTTACACTCTATATTCCCCATCACATGTACACACACATATACCGCAGCGCTGTACAGAGAGTATGTCACTCACACCAGTCACTGCACCAGCAGAGCTTACACTCTAGATTCCCCATCACATGGACACACATATACCGCAGCGCTGTACAGAGAGTATGTCACTCACACCAGTCCCTGCACCAGCAGAGCTTACACTCTATATTCCCCATCACATAGACACACACACATATACCGCAGTGCTGTACATAGAGGATGTCACTCACACCAGTCCCTGCACCAGCAGAGCTTACACTCTATATTCCCCATCACATGGACACACACATATACCGCAGTGCTGTACAGAGAGGATGTCACTCACACCAGTCCCTGCACCAGCAGAGCTTACACTCTAGATTCCCCATCACATGGACACACATATACCGCAGCGCTGTACAGAGAGTATGTCACTCACACCAGTCCCTGCACCAGCAGAGCTTACACTCTATATTCCCCATCACATGGACACACATATACCGCAGCGCTGTACAGAGAGTATGTCACTCACACCAGTCCCTGCACCAGCAGAGCTTACACTCTATATTCCCCATCACATAGACACACACACATATACCGCAGTGCTGTACATAGAGGATGTCACTCACACCAGTCCCTGCACCAGCAGAGCTTACACTCTATATTCCCCATCACATGGACACACACATATACCGCAGTGCTGTACAGAGAGGATGTCACTCACACCAGTCCCTGCACCAGCAGAGCTTACACTCTAGATTCCCCATCACATGGACACACATATACCGCAGCGCTGTACAGAGAGTATGTCACTCACACCAGTCCCTGCACCAGCAGAGCTTACACTCTATATTCCCCATCACATAGACACACACACATATACCGCAGTGCTGTACATAGAGGATGTCACTCACACCAGTCCCTGCACCAGCAGAGCTTACACTCTATATTCCCCATCACATGGACACACACATATACCGCAGTGCTGTACAGAGAGGATGTCACTCACACCAGTCCCTGCACCAGCAGAGCTTACACTCTATATTCCCATCACATGTACACACACATATACCGCAGCGCTGTACAGAGAGGATGTCACTCACACCAGTCCCTGCACCAGCAGAGCTTACACTCTATATTCCCCATCACATGTACACACATATACCACAGCGCTGTACAGAGAGGATGTCACTCACACCAGTCCCTGCACCAGCAGAGCTTACACTCTATATTCCCCATCACATGGACACACACATATACCGCAGCGCTGTACAGAGAGGATGTCACTCACACCAGTCCCTGCACCAGCAGAGCTTACACTCTATATTCCCCATCACATGGACACACACATATACCACAGTGCTGTACAGAGAGGATGTCACTCACACCAGTCCCTGCACCAGCAGAGCTTACACTCTATATTCCCCATCACATGGACACACACATATACCACAGCGCTGTACAGAGAGGATGTCAGTCACACCAGTCCCTGCACCAGCAAAGCTTACACTCTATATTCCCCATCACATGGACACACACATATACCGCAGCGCTGTACAGAGAGGATGTCAGTCACACCAGTCCCTGCACCAGCAAAGCTTACACTCTATATTCCCCATCACATGGACACACACATATACCGCAGCGCTGTACAGAGAGGATGTCACTCACACCAGTCCCTGCACCAGCAGAGCTTACACTCTATATTCCCCATCACATGTACACACACATATACCGCAGTGCTGTACAGAGAGGATGTCACTCACACCAGTCACTGCACCAGCAGAGCTTACACTCTATATTCCCCATCACATGGACACACACATATACCGCAGCGCTGTACAGAGAGGATGTCACTCACACCAGTCTCTGCACCAGCAGAGCTTACACTCTATATTCCCCATCACATGTACACACACATATACCGCAGCGCTGTACAGAGAGGATGTCACTCACACCAGTCTCTGCACCAGCAGAGCTTAAACTCTATATTCCCCATCACATGTACACACACATATACCGCAGCGCTGTACAGAGAGGATGTCACTCACACCAGTCCCTGCACCAGCAGAGCTTACACTCTATATTCTCCATCACATGTACACACATATACCGCAGTGCTGTACAAAGAGGATGTCACTCACACCAGTCCCTGCACCAGCAGAGCTTACACTCTATATTCCCCATCACATGTACACACACATATACCGCAGCGCTGTACAGAGAGGATGTCACTCACACCAGTCCCTGCACCAGCAGAGCTTACACTCTATATTCCCCATCACATGGACACACACATAGGGCGGGAATACAAATATTTTATCGCCCCCATCTCCCGTCTAAAGTGACAGAAGATCGCGGGGCGATACACGAATGACCCCCGTTTTCACGCTGATCGCGCCCATAAGAGCCGGGTTTAGCCGCGTAAAGCAGCTAAACCCGACTAAAGACATGGGCGCGATCGTGAAAAGTCCCGTTTGGGCGACCAAACGGGTCACTTTTCACGCATTTCAGCTCGCCTGCGACGGGACAAGGGACAACGCGCCCGCCTGTGAAGGGACAACGCGCCCGCCTGTGACGGGACAACGCGCCCGCCTGTGACGGGACAACGCGCCCGCCTGTGACGGGACAAGGCACAACGCGCCCGCCTGCGTCGGGACAAGGCACAAAGCGCCCGCCTGCGACGGGACAAGGGACAACGCGCCCGCCTGCGACGGGACAAGGGACAACGCGCCCGCCTGCGACGGGACAAGGGACAACGCGCCCGCCTGCGACGGGACAAGGGACAACGCGCCCGCCTGCGACGGGACAACGCGTCTGCCTGTGACGGGACAACGCGCCCGCCTGTGACGGGACAACGCGCCCGCCTGTGACGGGACAAGGGACAACGCGTCTGCCTGCAACGGGACAAGGCACAACGCGCCCGTCTGCGACGGGACAAGAGACAACGCGCCGGCCTGTGACGGGACAAGGGACAACGCGTCTGCCTGTGACGGGACAAGGGACAACGCGCCTGCCTGCAACGGGACAAGGCACAACGCGCCCGCCTGCGACGGGACAAGAGACAACGCGCCCGCCTGTGACGGGACAAGGGACAACGCGTCTGCCTGTGACGGGACAAGGGACAACGCGCCCGCCTGCAACGGGACAAGGCACAACGCGCCCGCCTGCAACGGGACAAGGCACAACGCGCCCGCCTGCAACGGGACAAGGCACAACGCGCCCGCCTGCAACGGGACAAGGCACAACGCGCCCGCCTGCGACGGGACAAGGCACAACGCGCCCGCCTGCGACGGGACAAGGCACAACGCGCCCGCCTGTGATGGGACAAGGGACAACGCGCCCGCCTGTGACGGGACAAGGGACAACGCGCCCGCCTGTGACGGGACAACGCGCCCGCCTGCGACATAACACGAGCCGACACGCCGGTGCATTATCACTTCTCCAGGCTTAGTACATCAGCCCCTATATATTCCTTATCGCCCATGCAGGCGCAGGAAGGAACATGCAAACTCCACACAGATAGACATGGTGGGAGTGCAGTAATGCTGCCCACTACGCTCTCCGTGCCTCTATCACAGACACACACTCACCTCTCGCTGGACCACAGCAGGACGGGCACTTGCTGGGACGGGGTCACAGACCGCGGCAGCGCCGATATAAGGAGAACAGAGAACAGGAACGGACCCGTCACTGCCGCCATCTTCATGCCTCTGACACAAGGAACGGAATCACATGACTGGCCGGCGATCAGGTGACAAGAGCGACACTCATAGGCTGCCGCTATTGTCAATCTAACAGGGAGAGGCTCGGGGGCGGGAGATTGCAGTAATTGGACGGCGAAAACGTCTGTCAGTAAAAAGTCAGGTGATGTGCGAGTACAGAACGCATGCGCCATACGTCTTTCCCCCTGGCGATACAGACATGCGCTGTACGTCACTCCCCCACTCGCGTTACAGGCATGCGCGGTACGTCACCACCCCTCGCGATACAGACATGCGCGGTACGTCACCACCCCTCGCGATACAGACATGCGCGGTACGTCACCCTCCGGTGCGATACGGTTGTTACCTTCGTGCTCAGGACCTGGAAGTGACATAAGGAGAGGGCAGGAGAGAACTTCCGCCCTCACAGCTCCTGCATGTTGTCTTCGTTTTCCGAGCGTTTGGGGTAGTTGTGTTTCTATTAGTCATGGGCAAAGTGATTCAGTGAACTGAGTTGAGACACGTGACTCATTTCTACTGGAATGTATTGCAGAGACTGCACATGAATCAGTGACCTGCCAGTGCTGGACTCATGGAGGGAGTTATTCAGCTGCAGTGATTGTGCGGTGTATCTGGGGGAGGCAGCTGCAGTGATTGTGTGCGGTGTGTCTGGGGGAGGCAGCTACGGTGATTGTGCGGTGTATCTGGGGGAGGCAGCTGCGGTGATTGTGCGGTGTATCTGGGGGAGGCAGCTGCAGTGATTGTGCGGTGTATCTGGGGGAGGCAGCTGCAGTGATTGTGTGCGGTGTATCTGGGGGAGGCAGCTGCAGTGATTGTGTGCAGTGTATCTGGGGGAGGCAGCTGCAGTGATTGTGTGCGGTGTATCTGGGGGAGGCAGCTGCAGTGATTGTGCAGTGTATCTGGGGGAGGCAGCTGCAGTGATTGTGCGGTGTATCTGGGGGAGGCAGCTGCGGTGATTGTGCAGTGTATCTGAGGGAGGCAGCTGCGGTGATTGTGCGGTGTATCTGGGGGAGGCAGCTGCGGTGATTGTGCAGTGTATCTGGGGGAGGCAGCTGCAGTGATTGTGCGGTGTATCTGGGGGAGGCAGCTGCAGTGATTGTGCAGTGTATCTGAGGGAGGCAGCTGCGGTGATTGTGCGGTGTATCTGGGGGAGGCAGCTGCGGTGATTGTGCAGTGTATCTGGGGGAGGCAGCTGCGGTGATTGTGCGGTGTATCTGGGGGAGGCAGCTGCAGTGATTGTGTGCGGTGTATCTGGGGGAGGCAGCTGCAGTGATTGTGCAGTGTATCTGGGGGAGGCAGCTGCAGTGATTGTGCAGTGTATCTGGGGGAGGCAGCTGCAGTGATTGTGTGCGGTGTATCTGGGGGAGGCAGCTGCAGTGATTGTGCAGTGTATCTGGGGGAGGCAGCTGCGGTGATTGTGCGGTGTATCTGGGGGAGGCAGCTGCAGTGATTGTGTGCGGTGTATCTGGGGGAGGCAGCTGCAGTGATTGTGTGCGGTGTATCTGGGGGAGGCAGCTGCAGTGATTGTGTGCGGTGTATCTGGGGGAGGCAGCTGCAGTGATTGTGCAGTGTATCTGGGGGAGGCAGCTGCGGTGATTGTGCAGTGTATCTGGGGGAGGCAGCTGCAGTGATTGTGCGGTGTATCTGGGGGAGGCAGCTGCAGTGATTGTGTGCAGTGTATCTGGGGGAGGCAGCTGCAGTGATTGTGCAGTGTATCTGGGGGAGGCAGCTGCAGTGATTGTGCAGTGTATCTGGGGGAGGCAGCTGCAGTGATTGTGTGCAGTGTATCTGGGGGAGGCAGCTGCAGTGATTTTGTGCGGTGTATCTGGGGGAGGCAGCTGCAGTGATTGTGCAGTGTATCTGGGGGAGGCAGCTGCAGTGATTGTGCAGTGTATCTGGGGGAGGCAGCTGCAGTGATTGTGTGCGGTGTATCTGGGGGAGGCAGCTGCAGTGATTTTGTGCGGTGTATCTGGGGGAGGCAGCTGCAGTGATTGTGCAGTGTATCTGGGGGAGGCAGCTGCGGTGATTGTGCGGTGTATCTGGGGGAGGCAGCTGCAGTGATTGTGTGCGGTGTATCTGGGGGAGGCAGCTGCAGTGATTGTGCAGTGTATCTGGGGGAGGCAGCTGCGGTGATTGTGCGGTGTATCTGGGGGAGGCAGCTGCAGTGATTGTGCGGTGTATCTGGGGGAGGCAGCTGCAGTGATTGTGTGCAGTGTATCTGGGGGAGGCAGCTGCGGTGATTGTGCAGTGTATCTGGGGGAGGCAGCTGCGGTGATTGTGCAGTGTATCTGGGGGAG
Organism: Pseudophryne corroboree; assembly: GCF_028390025.1. Lineage (NCBI taxonomy): Eukaryota > Metazoa > Chordata > Amphibia > Anura > Myobatrachidae > Pseudophryne > Pseudophryne corroboree. The sequence continues at coordinate 3,536,104 of NC_086451.1, forward strand.
GCAGCTGCGGTGATTGTGCAGTGTATCTGGGGGAGGCAGCTGCAGTGAATGTGCAGAGGCAGCTGCAGTGAATGTGCAGTGTATCTGGGGGAGGCAGCTGCAGTGAATGTGCAGTGTATCTGGGGGAGGCAGCTGCAGTGAATGTGCAGTGTATCTGGGGGAGGCAGCTGCAGTGATTGTGTGCAGTGTATCTGGGGGAGGCAGCTGCAGTGATTGTGTGCAGTGTATCTGGGGGAGGCAGCTGCGGTGATTGTGCGGTGTATCTGGGGGAGGCAGCTGCGGTGATTGTGCGGTGTATCTGGGGGAGGCAGCTGCGGTGATTGTGCGGTGTATCTGGGGGAGGCAGCTGCGGTGATTGTGCGGTGTATCTGGGGGAGGCAGCTGCGGTGAATGTGCAGTGTATCTGGGGGAGGCAGCTGCGGTGAATGTGCAGTGTATCTGGGGGAGGCAGCTGCAGGGAATGTGCAGAGGCAGCTGCAGTGAATGTGCAGTGTATCTGGGGGAGGCAGCTGCAGTGAATGTGCAGTGTATCTGGGGGAGGCAGCTGCAGTGATTGTGTGCAGTGTATCTGGGGGAGGCAGCTGCAGTGATTGTGTGCAGTGTATCTGGGGGAGGCAGCTGCGGTGATTGTGCGGTGTATCTGGGGGAGGCAGCTGCGGTGATTGTGCGGTGTATCTGGGGGAGGCAGCTGCGGTGATTGTGCGGTGTATCTGGGGGAGGCAGCTGCAGTGATTGTGCGGTGTATCTGGGGGAGGCAGCTGCGGTGATTGTGCGGTGTATCTGGGGGAGGCAGCTGCGGTGATTGTGCGGTGTATCTGGGGGAGGCAGCTGCAGTGATTGTGTGCAGTGTATCTGGGGGAGGCAGCTGCAGTGATTGTGCAGTGTATCTGTTGGAGGCCGCTGCAGTGAATGTGCAGTGTATCTGGGGGAGGCAGCTGCAGTGATTGTGCAGTGTATCTGGGGGAGGCAGCTGCAGTGATTGTGTGCAGTGTATCTGGGGGAGGCAGCTGCAGTGATTGTGCAGTGTATCTGGGGGAGGCAGCTGCAGTGATTGTGCGGTGTATCTGGGGGAGGCAGCTGCGGTGATTGTGCGGTGTATCTGGGGGAGGCAGCTGCGGTGATTGTGCGGTGTATCTGGGGAGGCAGCTGCGGTGATTGTGCGGTGTATCTGGGGGAGGCAGCTGCGGTGATTGTGCGGTGTATCTGGGGGAGGCAGCTGCGGTGATTGTGCGGTGTATCTGGGGGAGGCAGCTGCGGTGATTGTGCGGTGTATCTGGGGGAGGCAGCTGCGGTGATTGTGCGGTGTATCTGGGGGAGGCAGCTGCGGTGATTGTGCGGTGTATCTGGGGGAGGCAGCTGCGGTGATTGTGCGGTGTATCTGGGGGAGGCAGCTGCGGTGATTGTGCGGTGTATCTGGGGGAGGCAGCTGCGGTGATTGTGCGGTGTATCTGGGGGAGGCAGCTGCGGTGATTGTGCGGTGTATCTGGGGGAGGCAGCTGCGGTGATTGTGCGGTGTATCTGGGGGAGGCAGCTGCGGTGATTGTGCGGTGTATCTGGGGGAGGCAGCTGCGGTGATTGTGCGGTGTATCTGGGGGAGGCAGCTGCGGTGATTGTGCGGTGTATCTGGGGGAGGCAGCTGCGGTGATTGTGCGGTGTATCTGGGGGAGGCAGCTGCGGTGATTGTGCGGTGTATCTGGGGGAGGCAGCTGCGGTGATTGTGCGGTGTATCTGGGGGAGGCAGCTGCGGTGATTGTGCGGTGTATCTGGGGGAGGCAGCTGCGGTGATTGTGCGGTGTATCTGGGGGAGGCAGCTGCGGTGATTGTGCGGTGTATCTGGGGGAGGCAGCTGCGGTGATTGTGCGGTGTATCTGGGGGAGGCAGCTGCGGTGATTGTGCGGTGTATCTGGGGGAGGCAGCTGCGGTGATTGTGCGGTGTATCTGGGGGAGGCAGCTGCGGTGATTGTGCGGTGTATCTGGGGGAGGCAGCTGCGGTGATTGTGCGGTGTATCTGGGGGAGGCAGCTGCGGTGATTGTGCGGTGTATCTGGGGGAGGCAGCTGCGGTGATTGTGCGGTGTATCTGGGGGAGGCAGCTGCGGTGATTGTGCGGTGTATCTGGGGGAGGCAGCTGCGGTGATTGTGCGGTGTATCTGGGGGAGGCAGCTGCAGTGATTGTGTGCAGTGTATCTGGGGGAGGCAGCTGCAGTGAATGTGCAGAGGCAGCTGCAGTGAATGTGCAGTGTATCTGGGGGAGGCAGCTGCAGTGAATGTGCAGTGTATCTGGGGGAGGCAGCTGCAGTGTATCTGGGGGAGGCAGCTGCAGTGATTGTGCGGTGTATCTGGGGGAGGCAGCTGCGGTGATTGTGCGGTGTATCTGGGGGAGGCAGCTGCGGTGATTGTGCGGTGTATCTGGGGGAGGCAGCTGCAGTGATTGTGCGGTGTATCTGGGGGAGGCAGCTGCGGTGATTGTGCGGTGTATCTGGGGGAGGCAGCTGCGGTGATTGTGCGGTGTATCTGGGGGAGGCAGCTGCGGTGATTGTGCGGTGTATCTGGGGGAGGCAGCTGCGGTGATTGTGTGCAGTGTATCTGGGGGAGGCAGCTGCGGTGATTGTGCAGTGTATCTGGGGGAGGCAGCTGCGGTGATTGTGCAGTGTATCTGGGGGAGGCAGCTGCGGTGATTGTGCAGTGTATCTGTTGGAGGCAGCTGCGGTGAATGTGCGGTGTATCTGGGGGAGGCAGCTGCGGTGATTGTGCGGTGTATCTGGGGGAGGCAGCTGCAGTGATTGTGCAGTGTATCTGGGGGAGGCAGCTGCAGTGATTGTGTGCATGATTGTGCAGTGTATCTGGGGGAGGCAGCTGCAGTGATTGTGCGGTGTATCTGGGGGAGGCAGCTGCGGTGATTGTGCGGTGTATCTGGAGGAGGCAGCTGCGGTGATTGTGCGGTGTATCTGGGGGAGGCAGCTGCGGTGATTGTGCGGTGTATCTGGGGGAGGCAGCTGCAGTGATTGTGCGGTGTATCTGGGGGAGGCAGCTGCGGTGATTGTGCGGTGTATCTGGGGGAGGCAGCTGCGGTGATTGTGCGGTGTATCTGGGGGAGGCAGCTGCGGTGATTGTGCGGTGTATCTGGGGGAGGCAGCTGCGGTGATTGTGCGGTGTATCTGGGGGAGGCAGCTGCGGTGATTGTGTGCAGTGTATCTGGGGGAGGCAGCTGCGGTGATTGTGCAGTGTATCTGGGGGAGGCAGCTGCGGTGATTGTGCAGTGTATCTGGGGGAGGCAGCTGCGGTGATTGTGCAGTGTATCTGTTGGAGGCAGCTGCAGTGAAATTGCGGTGTATCTGGGGGAGGCAGCTGCAGTGATTGTGCAGTGTATCTGGGGGAGGCAGCTGCAGTGATTGTGTGCAGTGTATCTGTTGGAGGCAGCTGCAGTGAATGTGCGGTGTATCTGGGGGAGGCAGCTGCAGTGATTGTGCAGTGTATCTGGGGGAGGCAGCTGCGGTGATTGTGCAGTGTATCTGGGGGAGGCAGCTGCGGTGAATGTGCAGTGTATCTGGGGGAGGCAGCTGCATTGAATGTGCGGTGTATCTGGGGGAGGCAGCTGCAGTGATTGTGCAGTGTATCTGGGGGAGGCAGCTGCAGTGATTGCAGTGTATCTGGGGGAGGCAGCTGCAGTGATTGTGTGCATGATTGTGCAGTGTATCTGGGGGAGGCAGCTGCAGTGATTGTGCAGTGTATCTGGGGGAGGCAGCTGCAGTGATTGTGTGCAGTGTATATGGGGGAGGCAGCTGCAGTGATTGTGCAGTGTATCTGGGGGAGGCAGCTGCAGTGATTGTGCAGTGTATCTGGGGGAGGCAGCTGCGGTGATTGTGCGGTGTATCTGGGGGAGGCAGCTGCAGTGATTGTGTGCGGTGTATCTGGGGGAGGCAGCTGCAGTGATTGTGCAGTGTATCTGGGGGAGGCAGCTGCGGTGATTGTGTGCGGTGTATCTGGGGGAGGCAGCTGCAGTGATTTTGTGCGGTGTATCTGGGGGAGGCAGCTGCAGTGATTGTGCAGTGTATCTGGGGGAGGCAGCTGCGGTGATTGTGCGGTGTATCTGGGGGAGGCAGCTGCGGTGATTGTGTGCGGTGTATCTGGGGGAGGCAGCTGCAGTGATTGTGCAGTGTATCTGGGGGAGGCAGCTGCGGTGATTGTGCGGTGTATCTGGGGGAGGCAGCTGCAGTGATTGTGTGCAGTGTATCTGGGGGAGGCAGCTGCGGTGATTGTGCAGTGTATCTGGGGGAGGCAGCTGCGGTGATTGTGCAGTGTATCTGGGGGAGGCAGCTGCGGTGATTGTGCAGTGTATCTGGGGGAGGCAGCTGCAGTGAATGTGCAGAGGCAGCTGCAGTGAATGTGCAGTGTATCTGGGGGAGGCAGCTGCAGTGAATGTGCAGTGTATCTGGGGGAGGCAGCTGCAGTGATTGTGTGCAGTGTATCTGGGGGAGGCAGCTGCAGTGATTGTGTGCAGTGTATCTGGGGGAGGCAGCTGCGGTGATTGTGCGGTGTATCTGGGGGAGGCAGCTGCGGTGATTGTGCGGTGTATCTGGGGGAGGCAGCTGCGGTGATTGTGCGGTGTATCTGGGGGAGGCAGCTGCAGTGATTGTGCGGTGTATCTGGGGGAGGCAGCTGCGGTGATTGTGCGGTGTATCTGGGGGAGGCAGCTGCGGTGATTGTGCGGTGTATCTGGGGGAGGCAGCTGCAGTGATTGTGTGCAGTGTATCTGGGGGAGGCAGCTGCAGTGATTGTGCAGTGTATCTGTTGGAGGCCGCTGCAGTGAATGTGCGGTGTATCTGGGGGAGGCAGCTGCAGTGATTGTGCAGTGTATCTGGGGGAGGCAGCTGCAGTGATTGTGTGCAGTGTATCTGGGGGAGGCAGCTGCAGTGATTGTGCAGTGTATCTGGGGGAGGCAGCTGCAGTGATTGTGCGGTGTATCTGGGGGAGGCAGCTGCAGTGATTGTGCAGTGTATCTGGGGGAGGCAGCTGCAGTGATTGTGTGCAGTGTATCTGGGGGAGGCAGCTGCAGTGATTGTGCAGTGTATCTGGGGGAGGCAGCTGCAGTGATTGTGCGGTGTATCTGGGGGAGGCAGCTGCGGTGATTGTGCGGTGTATCTGGGGGAGGCAGCTGCGGTGATTGTGCGGTGTATCTGGGGAGGCAGCTGCGGTGATTGTGCGGTGTATCTGGGGGAGGCAGCTGCGGTGATTGTGCGGTGTATCTGGGGGAGGCAGCTGCGGTGATTGTGCGGTGTATCTGGGGGAGGCAGCTGCGGTGATTGTGCGGTGTATCTGGGGGAGGCAGCTGCGGTGATTGTGCGGTGTATCTGGGGGAGGCAGCTGCGGTGATTGTGCGGTGTATCTGGGGGAGGCAGCTGCGGTGATTGTGCGGTGTATCTGGGGGAGGCAGCTGCGGTGATTGTGCGGTGTATCTGGGGGAGGCAGCTGCGGTGATTGTGCGGTGTATCTGGGGGAGGCAGCTGCGGTGATTGTGCGGTGTATCTGGGGGAGGCAGCTGCGGTGATTGTGCGGTGTATCTGGGGGAGGCAGCTGCGGTGATTGTGCGGTGTATCTGGGGGAGGCAGCTGCGGTGATTGTGCGGTGTATCTGGGGGAGGCAGCTGCGGTGATTGTGCGGTGTATCTGGGGGAGGCAGCTGCGGTGATTGTGCGGTGTATCTGGGGGAGGCAGCTGCGGTGATTGTGCGGTGTATCTGGGGGAGGCAGCTGCGGTGATTGTGCGGTGTATCTGGGGGAGGCAGCTGCGGTGATTGTGCGGTGTATCTGGGGGAGGCAGCTGCGGTGATTGTGCGGTGTATCTGGGGGAGGCAGCTGCGGTGATTGTGCGGTGTATCTGGGGGAGGCAGCTGCGGTGATTGTGCGGTGTATCTGGGGGAGGCAGCTGCGGTGATTGTGCGGTGTATCTGGGGGAGGCAGCTGCGGTGATTGTGCGGTGTATCTGGGGGAGGCAGCTGCGGTGATTGTGCGGTGTATCTGGGGGAGGCAGCTGCGGTGATTGTGCGGTGTATCTGGGGGAGGCAGCTGCGGTGATTGTGCGGTGTATCTGGGGGAGGCAGCTGCGGTGATTGTGCGGTGTATCTGGGGGAGGCAGCTGCGGTGATTGTGCGGTGTATCTGGGGGAGGCAGCTGCGGTGATTGTGCGGTGTATCTGGGGGAGGCAGCTGCGGTGATTGTGCGGTGTATCTGGGGGAGGCAGCTGCGGTGATTGTGCAGTGTATCTGGGGGAGGCAGCTGCGGTGATTGTGCAGTGTATCTGTTGGAGGCAGCTGCGGTGAATGTGCGGTGTATCTGGGGGAGGCAGCTGCGGTGATTGTGCGGTGTATCTGGGGGAGGCAGCTGCAGTGATTGTGCAGTGTATCTGGGGGAGGCAGCTGCAGTGATTGTGTGCATGATTGTGCAGTGTATCTGGGGGAGGCAGCTGCAGTGATTGTGCGGTGTATCTGGGGGAGGCAGCTGCGGTGATTGTGCGGTGTATCTGGAGGAGGCAGCTGCGGTGATTGTGCGGTGTATCTGGGGGAGGCAGCTGCGGTGATTGTGCGGTGTATCTGGGGGAGGCAGCTGCAGTGATTGTGCGGTGTATCTGGGGGAGGCAGCTGCGGTGATTGTGCGGTGTATCTGGGGGAGGCAGCTGCGGTGATTGTGCGGTGTATCTGGGGGAGGCAGCTGCGGTGATTGTGCGGTGTATCTGGGGGAGGCAGCTGCGGTGATTGTGCAGTGTATCTGGGGGAGGCAGCTGCGGTGATTGTGTGCAGTGTATCTGGGGGAGGCAGCTGCGGTGATTGTGCAGTGTATCTGGGGGAGGCAGCTGCGGTGATTGTGCAGTGTATCTGGGGGAGGCAGCTGCGGTGATTGTGCAGTGTATCTGTTGGAGGCAGCTGCAGTGAAATTGCGGTGTATCTGGGGGAGGCAGCTGCAGTGATTGTGCAGTGTATCTGGGGGAGGCAGCTGCAGTGATTGTGTGCAGTGTATCTGTTGGAGGCAGCTGCAGTGAATGTGCGGTGTATCTGGGGGAGGCAGCTGCAGTGATTGTGCAGTGTATCTGGGGGAGGCAGCTGCGGTGATTGTGCAGTGTATCTGGGGGAGGCAGCTGCGGTGAATGTGCAGTGTATCTGGGGGAGGCAGCTGCATTGAATGTGCAGTGTATCTGGGGGAGGCAGCTGCATTGAATGTGCAGTGTATCTGGGGGAGGCAGCTGCAGTGATTGCAGTGTATCTGGGGGAGGCAGCTGCAGTGATTGTGTGCATGATTGTGCAGTGTATCTGGGGGAGGCAGCTGCAGTGATTGTGCAGTGTATCTGGGGGAGGCAGCTGCAGTGATTGTGTGCAGTGTATATGGGGGAGGCAGCTGCAGTGATTGTGTGCATGATTGTGCAGTGTATCTGGGGGAGGCAGCTGCAGTGATTGTGTGCAGTGTATCTGGGGGAGGCAGCTGCAGTGATTGTGCGGTGTATCTGGGGGAGGCAGCTGCGGTGATTGTGCGGTGTATCTGGGGGAGGCAGCTGCGGTGATTGTGCGGTGTATCTGGGGGAGGCAGCTGCGGTGATTGTGCGGTGTATCTGGGGGAGGCAGCTGCAGTGATTGTGCGGTGTATCTGGGGGAGGCAGCTGCGGTGATTGTGTGCAGTGTATCTGGGGGAGGCAGCTGCGGTGATTGTGCAGTGTATCTGGGGGAGGCAGCTGCGGTGATTGTGCAGTGTATCTGGGGGAGGCAGCTGCGGTGATTGTGCAGTGTATCTGGGGGAGGCAGCTGCGGTGATTGTGCAGTGTATCTGGGGGAGGCAGCTGCGGTGATTGTGCAGTGTATCTGGGGGAGGCAGCTGCGGTGATTGTGCAGTGTATCTGGGGGAGGCAGCTGCGGTGAATGTGCAGTGTATCTGGGGGAGGCAGCTGCAGTGAATGTGCAGAGGCAGCTGCAGTGAATGTGCAGTGTATCTGGGGGAGGCAGCTGCAGTGAATGTGCAGTGTATCTGGGGGAGGCAGCTGCAGTGTATCTGGGGGAGGCAGCTGCAGTGATTGTGCGGTGTATCTGGGGGAGGCAGCTGCGGTGATTGTGCGGTGTATCTGGGGGAGGCAGCTGCGGTGATTGTGCGGTGTATCTGGGGGAGGCAGCTGCAGTGATTGTGCGGTGTATCTGGGGGAGGCAGCTGCGGTGATTGTGCGGTGTATCTGGGGGAGGCAGCTGCGGTGATTGTGCGGTGTATCTGGGGGAGGCAGCTGCGGTGATTGTGCGGTGTATCTGGGGGAGGCAGCTGCGGTGATTGTGTGCAGTGTATCTGGGGGAGGCAGCTGCGGTGATTGTGCAGTGTATCTGGGGGAGGCAGCTGCGGTGATTGTGCAGTGTATCTGGGGGAGGCAGCTGCGGTGATTGTGCAGTGTATCTGTTGGAGGCAGCTGCAGTGAAATTGCGGTGTATCTGGGGGAGGCAGCTGCAGTGATTGTGCGGTGTATCTGGGGGAGGCAGCTGCAGTGATTGTGTGCAGTGTATCTGTTGGAGGCAGCTGCAGTGATTGTGCAGTGTATCTGGGGGAGGCAGCTGCAGTGATTGTGCAGTGTATCTGGGAGAGACCGCTGCAGTGATTGTGCGGTGTGTCTGGGGGAGGCAGCTGCAGTGATTGTGCAGTGTATCTGGGGGAGGCAGCTGCAGTGATTGTGCGGTGTATCTGGGGGAGGCAGCTGCAGTGATTGTGCGGTGTGTCTGGGGGAGGCAGCTGCAGTGATTGTGCAGTGTATCTGGGGGAGGCAGCTGCAGTGATTGTGCGGTGTGTCTGGGGGAGGCAGCTGCAGTGATTGTGCGGTGTATCTGGGGGAGGCAGCTGCAGTGATTGTGCGGTGTGTCTGGGGGAGGCAGCTGCAGTGATTGTGCAGTGTATCTGAGGGAGGCAGCTGCTTATGCACTGATTGGTAATAATATAATAACATAGATTCAGTGTTATGTTGATATATTATTAATAAGCACTTATTGCACACTAGTTACAGAATATGCACATTACTTCTGGCTGAGAAGAGAAAGAGTAACAGCCATGAAACACATCATTCAGTCTGTAACTAAACCAAATAAAAAATTATTTTTTATTTTGCATACTTTGCTAATTGGATGAATTTAGGTGGGTTTATATTTATTATTTCTCTGACGTCCTAGTGGATGCTGGGAACTCCGTAAGGACCATGGGGAATAGCGGCTCCGCAGGAGACTGGGCACAAAAGTAAAAGCTTTAGGACTACCTGGTGTGCACTGGCTCCTCCCCCTATGACCCTCCTCCAAGCCTCAGTTAGATTTTTGTGCCCGAACGAGAAGGGTGCACACTAGGTGGCTCTCCTGAGCTGCTTAGTGAAAAAGTTTAAGTATAGGTTTTTTATTTTCAGTGAGTCCTGCTGGCAACAGGTTCACTGCACCGAGGGACTAAGGGGAGAAGAAGCGAACTCACCTGCGTGCAGAGTGGATTGGGCTTCTTAGGCTACTGGACATTAGCTCCAGAGGGACGATCACAGGCCCAGCCATGGATGGGTCCCAGAGCCGCGGCGCCGGCCCCCTTACAGAGCCAGAAGACAGAAGAGGTCCGGGAAATCGGCGGCAGAAGACGTCCTGTCTTCAATAAGGTAGCGCACAGCACCGCAGCTGTGCGCCATTGCTCTCAGCACACTTCACACTCCGGTCACTGAGGGTGCAGGGCGCTGAGGGGGGGGCGCCCTGAGACGCAATAAAAACACCTTAGATGGCGAAAAATACATCACATATAGCTCCTGGGCTATATGGATGCATTTAACCCCTGCCAGTTTTTCCTTAAAAAAGCGGGAGAAAGGCCGCCGAGAAGGGGGCGGAGCCTATCTCCTCAGCACACAAGCGCCATTTTCCCTCACAGCTCCGCTGGAAGGACGTCTCCCTGACTCTCCCCTGCAGTCCTGCACTACAGAAACAGGGTAAAACAAGAGAGGGGGGGCACTAATTTGGCAGATTAATCAATACAGCAGCTATATAAGGGAAAAACACTTATATAAGGTTATCCCTGTATATATATATATAGCGCTCTGGTGTGTGCTGGCAAACTCTCCCTCTGTCTCCCCAAAGGGCTAGAGGGGTCCTGTCCTCTATCAGAGCATTCCCTGTGTGTGTGCTGTGTGTCGGTACGTCGTGTCGACATGTATGAGGAGGAAAATGGTATGGAGGCGGAGCAATTGCCTGTAATAGTGATGTCACCCCCTAGGGAGTCGACACCTGACTGGATGGTCCTATGGAAGGAATTACGTGATAGCGTCAGCACTTTACAAAAGACTGTTTACGACATGAGACAGCCGGCAAATCAGTTATTACCTGTCCAGGCGTCTCAAACACCGTCAGGGGCTCTAAAGCGCCCGTTACCTCAGATGGTCGACACAGACCCAGACACGGACACTGACTCCAGTGTCGACGGTGAGGAAACAAACGTATTTTCCAGTAGGGCCACACGTTACATGATCACGGCAATGAAGGAGGTTTTGAACATTTCTGATACTACAAGTACCACAAAAAAGGGTATTATGTGGGGTGTGAAAAAACTACCCGTAGTTTTTCCTGAATCAGATGAATTAAATGAGGTGTGTGATGAAGCGTGGGTTTCCCCCGATAAAAAACTGCTAATTTCTAAAATATTATTGGCATTATACCCTTTCCCGCCAGAGGTTAGGGCGCGTTGGGAAACACCCCCTAGGGTAGATAAGGCACTCACACGCTTATCAAAACAAGTGGCGTTACCGTCTCCTGATACGGCCGCCCTCAAGGAGCCAGCTGATAGGAAGCTGGAAAATATCCTAAAAAGTATATACACACATACTGGTGTTATACTGCGACCAGCAATCGCCTCAGCCTGGATGTGCAGTGCTGGGGTGGCTTGGTCGGATTCCCTGACTGAAAATATTGATACCCTGGACAGGGACAGTATATTATTGACTATAGAGCATTTAAAGGATGCATTTCTATATATGCGAGATGCACAGAGGGATATTTGCACTCTGGCATCAAGAGTATGTGCGCTGTCCATTTCTGCCAGAAGAGGGTTATGGACGCTGCAGTGGTCAGGTGATGCGGATTCCAAACGGCATATGGAAGTATTGCCGTATAAAGGGGAGGAGTTATTTGGGGTCGGTCTATCGGACCTGGTGGCCACGGCAACGGCTGGGAAATCCACCTTTTTACCCCAGGTCACCTCTCAGCAGAAAAAGACACCGTCTTTTCAGGCTCAGTCCTTTCGTCCCCTTAAGGGCAAGCGGGCAAAAGGCCACTCATATCTGCCCCGGGGCAGAGGAAGGGGAAAAAGACTGCAGCAGGCAGCCTCTTCCCAGGATCAGAAGCCCTCCCCCGCTTCTGCCAAGTCCTCAGCATGACGCTGGGGCCTTACAAGCGGACTCAGGTACGGTGGGGGGTCGTCTCAAGAATTTCAGCGCGCAGTGGGCTCACTCGCAAGTGGACCCCTGGATCCTGCAGGTAGTAACTCAGGGGTACAAATTAGAATTCGAGACGTCTCCCCCTCGCCGGTTCCTGAAGTCTGCTTTACCGACGTCTCCCTCAGACAGGGAGGCGGTATTGGAAGCCATTCACAAGCTGTATTCCCAGCAGGTGATAATCAAGGTACCCCTCCTACAACAGGGAAAGGGGTATTATTCCACGCTGTTTGTGGTACCGAAGCCGGACGGCTCGGTGAGACCTATTTTAAATCTGAAATCCTTGAACACTTACATACAAAGGTTCAAATTCAAGATGGAGTCACTCAGAGCAGTGATAGCGAACCTGGAAGAAGGGGACTATATGGTGTCTCTGGACATCAAGGATGCTTACCTCCATGTCCCAATTTGCCCTTCTCACCAAGGGTACCTCAGGTTTGTGGTACAGAACTGTCACTATCAGTTTCAGACGCTGCCGTTTGGATTGTCCACGGCACCCCGGGTCTTTACCAAGGTAATGGCCGAAATGATGATTCTTCTTCGAAGAAAAGGCGTCTTAATTATCCCTTACTTGGACGATCTCCTGATAAGGGCAAGGTCCAGGGAACAGTTAGAGGTCGGAGTAGCACTATCTCAAGTAGTACTACGACAGCACGGATGGATTCTAAATATTCCAAAATCGAAGCTGATTCCGACGACACGTCTGCTGTTCCTAGGGATGATTCTGGACACAGTCCAGAAAAAGGTGTTTCTCCCGGAGGAGAAAGCCAGGGAGTTATCCGAGCTAGTCAGGAACCTCCTAAAACCAGGCCAAGTGTCAGTGCATCAATGCACAAGGGTCCTGGGAAAAATGGTGGCTTCTTACGAAGCGATTCCATTCGGCAGATTCCACGCAAGAACTTTTCAGTGGGATCTGCTGGACAAATGGTCCGGATCGCATCTTCAGATGCATCAGCGGATAACCCTATCTCCAAGGACAAGGGTGTCCCTCCTGTGGTGGTTGCAGAGTGCTCATCTTCTAGAGGGCCGCAGATTCGGCATTCAGGACTGGGTCCTGGTGACCACGGATGCCAGCCTGAGAGGCTGGGGAGCAGTCACACAGGGAAAAAATTTCCAGGGCTTGTGGTCAAGCATGGAAACGTCATTTCACATAAATATCCTGGAACTAAGGGCCATTTACAATGCCCTAAGTCAAGCAAGGCCTCTGCTTCAGGGTCAGCCGGTGTTGATCCAGTCGGACAACATTACGGCAGTCGCCCACGTAAACAGACAGGGCGGCACAAGAAGCAGGAGGGCAATGGCAGAAGTTGCAAGGATTCTTCGCTGGGCGGAAAATCATGTGATAGCACTGTCAGCAGTGTTCATTCCGGGAGTGGACAACTGGGAAGCAGACTTCCTCAGCAGACACGACCTCCACCCGGGGGAGTGGGGACTTCACCCAGAAGTCTTCCACATGATTGTGAACCGTTGGGAAAAACCAAAGGTGGACATGATGGCGTCCCGCCTCAACAAAAAACTAGACAGATATTGCGCCAGGTCAAGGGACCCTCAGGCAATAGCTGTGGACGCTCTGGTAACACCGTGGGTGTACCAGTCAGTGTATGTGTTCCCTCCACTGCCTCTCATACCCAAGGTACTGAGAATCATAAGAAGGAGCGGAGTAAGGACTATACTCGTGGCTCCGGATTGGCCAAGAAGGACTTGGTACCCGGAACTTCAAGAGATGCTCACGGAGGACCCGTGGCCTCTACCTCTAAGAAAGGACCTGCTCCAGCAGGGACCCTGTCTGTTCCAAGACTTACCGCGGCTGCGTTTGACGGCATGGCGGTTGAACGCCGGATCCTGAAGGAAAAAGGCATTCCGGATGAAGTCATCCCTACCCTGATCAAAGCCAGGAAGGATGTAACCGTGCAGCATTATCACCGTATTTGGCGTAAATATGTTGCGTGGTGTGAGGCCAGGAAGGCCCCTACAGAGGAATTTCAACTGGGTCGTTTCCTGCATTTCCTGCAAACAGGACTGTCTATGGGCCTAAAATTAGGGTCCATTAAGGTTCAAATTTCGGCCCTGTCGATTTTCTTCCAGAAAGAACTGGCTTCAGTGTCTCAGAATTGGCGGCTTTATCCTATAAAAGCCCTTACCTAATTTTTCATACGGACAGGGCAGAATTGAGGACTCGTCCTCAATTTCTACCTAAGGTGGTTTCAGCGTTTCACCTAAACCAACCTATTGTGGTGCCTGCGGCTACTAGGGATTTGGAGGACTCCAAGTTGCTGGACGTAGTCAGGGCCCTGAAAATATATGTTTCCAGGACGGCTGGAGTCAGAAAATCTGACTCGCTGTTTATCCTGTATGCACCCAACAAGCTGGGTGCTCCTGCTTCTAAGCAGACGATTGCTCGTTGGATTTGTAGTACAATTCAACTTGCACATTCTGTGGCAGGCCTGCCACAGCCAAAATCTGTAAAAGCCCATTCCACAAGGAAGGTGGGCTCACCTTGGGCGGCTGCCCGAGGGGTCTCGGCTTTACAACTTTGCCGAGCAGCTACTTGGTCAGGGGCAAACACGTTTGCTAAATTCTACAAATTTGATACCCTGGCTGAGGAGGACCTGGAGTTCTCTCATTCGGTGCTGCAGAGTCATCCGCACTCTCCCGCCCGTTTGGGAGCTTTGGTATAATCCCCATGGTCCTTACGGAGTTCCCAGCATCCACTAGGACGTCAGAGAAAATAAGAATTTACTTACCGATAATTCTATTTCTCATAGTCCGTAGTGGATGCTGGGCGCCCATCCCAAGTGCGGATTGTCTGCAATAATTGTACATAGTTATTGTTACAAAAATCGGGTTATTATTGTTGTGAGCCATCTTTCAGAGGCTCCTCTGTTATCATGCTGTTAACTGGGTTCATATCACAGGTTGTACGGTGTGATTGGTGTAGCTGGTATGAGTCTTACCCGGGATTCAAAATCCTTCCTTATTGTGTACGCTCGTCCGGGCACAGTATCCTAACTGAGGCTTGGAGGAGGGTCATAGGGGGAGGAGCCAGTGCACACCAGGTAGTCCTAAAGCTTTTACTTTTGTGCCCAGTCTCCTGCGGAGCCGCTATTCCCCATGGTCCTTACGGAGTTCCCAGCATCCACTACGGACTATGAGAAATAGAATTATCGGTAAGTAAATTCTTATTTTCTCTAACGTCCTAGTGGATGCTGGGGACCCCGTAAGGACCATGGGGAATAGACGGGCTCCGCAGGAGACATGGGCACTTTAAGAAAGAATGTAGATTCTGGTGTGCACTGGCTCCTCCCTCTATGTCCCTCCTCCAGACCTCAGTTAGAATCTGTGCCCGGACGAGCTGGGTGCTTTTCAGTGAGCTCTCCTGAGCTTGCTAGAAAGAAAGTATTTTGTTAGGTTTTTTATTTTCAGAGAGATCTGCTGGCAACAGACTCCCTGCATCGTGGGACTGAGGGGAGAGAAGCAGCCCTACTCTCTGGTAGGTCCTGCTTCTTAGGCTACTGGACACCATTAGCTCCAGAGGGATCGTACACAGGATCTCACCCTCGTCGTCCGATCCCGGAGCCGCGCCGCCGCCCCCCTCGCAGAGCCAGAAGACAGAAGCCGGGTGAAAGAAGCAAAAAGACTTCGAAATCGGCGGCAGAAGACTCCAGTCTTCATATGAGGTAGCGCACAGCACTGCAGCTGTGCGCCATTGCTCCCACACTAAACCCACATACTCCGGTCACTGTAGGGTGCAGGGCGCAGGGAGGGGGGGCGCCCTGGGCAGCAATTAGAGACCTCTTTGGCAAAAGTTACACATATATACAGTTAGGCACTGTATATATGTATGAGCGCCCGCCATAATAGTGTACATAAACGCGGGACAGAAGCCCGCCGCTGAGTGGGCGGGGCTTCTTCCTCAGCACTCACCAGCGCCATTTTCTCTCCACAGCTCCGCTGAGAGGAAGCTCCCCAGGCTCTCCCCTGCAGACTCACAGTAGAAGAGGATAAAAAGAGAGGGGGGGCACATAAATTTGGCGCAAAAACATAATATACAGCAGCTACTGGGTTAACACTAAGTTACTGTGTAATTCCTGGGACATATAGCGCTGAGGTGTGTGCTGGCATACTCTCTCTCTGTCTCTCCAAAGGGCCTTGTGGGGGAACTGTCTTCAAAAAGAGCATTCCCTGTGTGTGTGGTGTGTCGGTACGCTTGTGTCGACATGTTTGACGAGGAAGGCTATGTGGAAGCAGAGCGGGAGCAAATGAATGTGGGGTCTCCGCCGACGGCGCCGACCCCCGATTGGATGGATATGTGGAAGGTTTTAAATGATAATGTTAATTCCTTGCATAAAAGGTTGGATAAAGCTGAAACCTTAGGACAGTCGGGGTCTCAGCCCATGCCTGATCCGATGTCGCAGAGGCTGTCAGGGTCTCAGAAGCGCTCACTATCCCAAATTGTTGACACAGATACCGACATGGATTGTGACTCCAGTGTCGATTACGATGATGCAAAGTTACAGCCTAAATTGGCTAAAGCCATCCGTTATATGATTATAGCAATGAAGGAGGTGTTGCACATCACAGAGGAAATCCCAGTCCCTGACAAGAGGGTTTATATGTATGGGGAAAAAAGGCAGGAGGTGACCTTTCCCCCCTCACACGAGCTGAATGAGTTATGTGAAAAGGCTTGGGAATCTCCAGATAGAAAACTGCAGATTTCCAAGAGGATGCTTATGGCGTATCCCTTCCCGCCAACGGTCAGGTTACGCTGGGAATCCTCCCCTAGGGTGGACAAAGCTCTAACACACTTATCCAAGAGGGTAGCCCTGCCGTCACAGGATACGGCCACCCGAAAAGATGCTGCTGATAGAAAGCAAGAGGGTACCTTGAAGTCCATTTATACACATTCAGGTACCTTACTAAGGCCGGCGATTGCGTCGGCCTGGGTGTGTAGTGCTGTAGCAGCATGGACGGATACCTTGTCTGAGGAAAAAGGCAAGAAAGTCCGAGGTGCGTCCTTTCTTGCCAGAGGCAGGGGCAGAGGAAGGAAGCTGCACAACACAGCTAGTTCCCAGGAACAGAAGTCCTCCCCGGCTTCCACTAAATCCACCGCATGACGCTGGGGCTCCACAGGCGGAGCTAGGCCCAGTGGGGGCGCGTCTCCGAAATTTCAGCAACAAGTGGGTTCACTCCCAGGTGGATCCCTGGGCAATAGAGATTGTGTCTCAGGGATACAAGCTGGAATTCGAAGAGATGCCCCCTCACCGATACTTCAAATCGGCCCTGCCAGCTTCCCCATTAGAGAGGAAAGTAGTGTTAGCTGCAATTCACAAATTGTATCTTCAGCATGTGGTGGTCAAGGTTCCCCTCCTTCAACAAGGGAAGGGTTATTATTCAACCATGTTTGTGGTACCGAAACCGGACGGTTCGGTCAGACCCATATTAAATTTAAAATCTCTGAACATATACCTGAAAAGGTTCAAGTTCAAGATGGAATCGCTCAGAGCGGTCATTGCAAGCCTGGAAGAGGGGGATTTTATGGTGTCTCTGGACATAAAGGATGCATACCTTCATGTCCCCATTTATCCACCTCATCAGGCGTACCTCAGATTTGTGGTACAGGATTGTCATTACCAATTTCAGACGTTGCCGTTTGGTCTCTCCACGGCACCGAGAATATTTACCAAGGTGATGGCAGAAATGATGGTACTCCTGCGGAAGCAAGGGGTCACAATTATCCCATACTTGGACGATCTCCTCATAAAAGCGAGGTCAAGAGAGCAGTTACTGATCAGCGTAGCACGCTCTCTGGAAGTGTTAGGACAGCACGGCTGGATTCTGAATAGTTGATTCCTACGACTCGTCTGCCCTTCCTGGGCATGATTCTGGACACAGACCAGAAGAGGGTTTATCTCCCGATGGAGAAGGCTCAGGAACTCATGACACTGGTCAGAGACCTATTAAAACCAAAAAAGGTGTCGGTGCATCACTGCACACGAGTCCTGGGAAAGATGGTGGCATCATACGAGGCCATTCCCTTCGGCAGGTTCCATGCGAGGACCTTTCAATGGGATCTCCTGGACAAGTGGTCCGGATCACATCTTCAGATGCATTGGTTAATCACCCTATCCCCCAGGGCCAGGGTGTCTCTCCTGTGGTGGCTGCAGGTTGCTTACCTTCTGGAGGGCCGCAGATTCGGCATTCAGGACTGGGTCCTGGTGACCACGGATGCAAACCTCCGGGGGTGGGGGGCAGTCACGCAGGGAAGAAATTTCCAAGGCCTGTGGTCAAGTCAGGAGACTTGCCTTCACATCAACATCCTGGAACTAAGGGGCGTATACAACGCCCTACGTCAAGCAGAGACCCTACTTCGCGAACAACCGGTTCTGATTCAGTCAGACAACATAACCGCAGTGGCTCATGTAAACCGCCAAGGCGGCACACGGAGCAGAGTGGCGATGGCGGAAGCCACCAGGATTCTTCGCTGGGCGGAGAATTACGTAAGTGCACTGTCAGCAGTGTTCATCCCGGCAGTGGACAACTGGGAAGCAGACTTCCTCAGCAGACACGACCTCCACCCGGGAGAGTGGGGACTTCATCAAGAAGTCTTCACACAGATTACAAGTCGGTGGGAACTACCACAGATAGACATTATGGCGTCACGCCTCAACAAAAAGCTACAGAGCTATTGCGCCAGGTCAAGGGACCCTCAGGCGGTAGCTGTAGACGCCCTGGTGACACCGTGGGTGTTCCAGTCGGTCTGTTTCTCTAACGTCCTAGTGGATG
Organism: Pseudophryne corroboree; assembly: GCF_028390025.1. NCBI lineage: Eukaryota > Metazoa > Chordata > Amphibia > Anura > Myobatrachidae > Pseudophryne > Pseudophryne corroboree. Next base: position 3,554,341 of record NC_086451.1, read on the forward strand.
CTGGGAACTCCGTAAGGACCATGGGGAATAGCGGGCTCCGAAGGAGGCTGGGCACTCTAGAAAGATCTTAGACTACCTGGTGTGCACTGGCTCCTCCCACTATGACCCTCCTCCAAGCCTCAGTTAGATTTCGTGCCCGGCCGAGGTTGGATGCACACTAGGGGCTCTCCTGAGCTCTTAGAAAGTTATAGTCTTAGAATTTGTTTTTTTCAGTGAGACCTGCTGGCAACAGGCTCACTGCAGCGAGGGACTAAGGGGAGAAGAAGCGAACTCGCCTGCTTGCAGCCGGATTGGGCTTCTTAGGCTACTGGACACCATTAGCTCCAGAGGGATCGACCGCAGGCCCAGCCTTGATGTTCGGTCCCGGAGCCGCGCCGCCGTCCCCCTTACAGAGCCAGAAGCAGGAAGATGGTCCGGAAAATCGGCGGCATGAAGACATCCTGTCTTCACCAAGGTAGCGCACAGCACTGCAGCTGTGCGCCATTGCTCCTCATACACACTTCACACTCCAGTCACTGAGGGTGCAGGGCGCTGGGGGGGGGGCGCCCTGAGGCAGCAATAAAAACACCTTGGCTGGCTAAAATACCTCAATATATAGCCCCTGGGGCTATATATGAGGTAAATACCCCTGCCAGAATCCCAAAAAAAGCGGGAGAATAGGCCGCGAAAAAGGGGCGGAGCCTATCTCCTCAGCACACTGGCGCCATTTTTCCCTCACAGCTCGGCTGGAAGGAAGCTCCCTGGCTCTTCCCTGCATTTCTACAGTACAGTAAGAGGGAAAAGAGAGGGGGGGGCACTAAATTGTCACTGTATACAATATAAGCAGCTATTAGGGACATAACTCAGTTAGTCCCTGTATATATATAGCGCTCTGGTGTGTGCTGGCATACTCTTACTCTGTCCCCCCAAAGGGCTTTTGTGGGTCCTGTCCTCTATTTGAGCATTCCCTGTGTGTGTGGAGTGTGTCGGTACGGCTGTGTCGACATGTTTGAGGAGGATAATGATGTGGAGGGGGAGCAGATGCCTTTAGCAGAGATGTCACCCCCTGCGGGGCAGACACCTGAGTGGATGGTATTATGGCAAGAGATGAGTGCACGTATAGACTCCTTACATAAAAAATTTGACGACATGCCGACTGTGGGACAGCCGAGTCTTCAGCTCGTGCCTGTCCAAGGGTCTCAAAAGTCATCAGGGGCTCTAAAACGCCCGTTATCTCAGGTGGCACAAGTAGATGTCGACACGGATACTGACGCCAGTGTCGACGACGATGAGTCAAATTTAATGCCCGTTAAGGCCATTCGCTGCATGATTGAGGCAATGAAAGAGGTGTTAAATATTTCTGATTTACATCCAGGTACCACAAAAAAGGGTATTATGTTTGGGGAGAAAAAACTACCTGTAGTTTCTCTATCGTCCTAAGTGGATGCTGGGGTTCCTGAAAGGACCATGGGGAATAGCGGCTCCGCAGGAGACAGGGCACAAAAGTAAAGCTTTTACAGGTCAGGTGGTGTGTACTGGCTCCTCCCCCTATGACCCTCCTCCAGACTCCAGTTAGATTTTTGTGCCCGGCCGAGAAGGGTGCAATTCTAGGTGGCTCTCATAAAGAGCTGCTTAGAGAGTTTAGCTTAGGTTTTTTTATTTTACAGTGATTCCTGCTGGCAACAGGATCACTGCAACGAGGGACAGAGGGGAGAAGAAGTGAACTCACCTGCGTGCAGGATGGATTGGCTTCTTGGCTACTGGACATGAAGCTCCAGAGGGACGATCACAGGTACAGCCTGGATGGTCACCGGAGCCACGCCGCCGGCCCCCTCACAGATGCTGAAGCAAGAAGAGGTCCAGAATCGGCGGCTGAAGACTCCTGCAGTCTTCTTAAGGTAGCGCACAGCACTGCAGCTGTGCGCCATTTTCCTCTCAGCACACTTCACACGCAGTCACTGAGGGTGCAGGGCGCTGGGAGGGGGGCGCCCTGGGAGGCAAATGAAAACCTTTAAAAAGGCTAAAAATACCTCACATATAGCCCCAGAGGCTATATGGAGATATTTACCCCTGCCTAAATGTACTAAATAGCGGGAGACGAGCCCGCCGGAAAAGGGGCGGGGCCTATCTCCTCAGCACACGGCGCCATTTTCTGTCACAGATCCGCTGGTCAGGAAGGCTCCCAGGTCTCTCCCCTGCACTGCACTACAGAAACAGGGTATAACAGAGAGGGGGGGCAAAATAAATGGCAATATATCAATATAAAAGCAGCTATAAGGGAGCACTTAATCATAAGGCTATCCCTGTCATATATAGCGCTTTTTGGTGTGTGCTGGCAGACTCTCCCTCTGTCTCCCCAAAGGGCTAGTGGGTCCTGTCTTCGTATAGAGCATTCCCTGTGTGTCTGCTGTGTGTCGGTACGTGTGTGTCGACATGTATGAGGACGTTATTGGTGTGGAGGCGGAGCAATTGCCAAATATGAGGATGTCACCTCCTAGGGGGTCGACACCAGAATGGATGCCTTTATTTGTGGAATTACGGGATAGCGTCAACTCGCTTAAGCAGTCGTTTGCCGACATGAGGCGGCCGGACACTCAATTAGTGCCTGTCCAGGCGCCTCAAACACCGTCAGGGGCTGTAAAACGCCCCTTGCCTCAGTCGGTCGACACAGACCCAGACACAGGCACTGATTCCGGTGGTGAAGGTGACGAATCAACCGTATTTTCCAGTAGGGCCACACGTTATATGATTTTGGCAATAAAGGAGATGTTACATTTAGCTGATACTACAGGTACCACTAAACAGGGTATTATGTGGGGTGTGAAAAAACTACCAGTAGTTTTTACCGAATCAGAAGAATTAAATGACGTGTGTGATGAAGCGTGGGGTGCCCCGATAAAAAACTGCTAATTTCAAAGAAGTTATTGGCTTTATACCCTTTCCCGCCAGAGGTTAGGGAGCGCTGGGAAACACCTCCTAGGGTGGACAAAGCGCTAACACGCTTATCAAAACAAGTGGCGTTACCCTCTCCTGAGACGGCCGCACTTAAAGATCCATCAGATAGGAAGATGGAAAATATCCAAAAAGGTATATACACACATGCAGGTGTTATACTACGACCAGCTATTGCGACTGCCTGGATGTGCAGTGCTGGGGTAGTTTGGTCAGAGTCCCTGATCGAAAATATTGATACCCTGGACGGGGACAATATTTTACTGTCGTTAGAACAAATAAAGGATGCATTTCTTTATATGCGTGATGCACAGAGAGATATCTGCACACTGGCATCACGGGTAAGTGCTATGTCCATTTCGGCCAGAAGAGCTTTATGGACACGACAGTGGACAGGCGATGCGTAGAGGAGTTATTTGGGGTCGGTCTATCGGATTTGGTGGCCACGGCTACGGCCGGGAAATCCACCTTTCTACCTCAAGTCACTCCCCAACAGAAAAAGGCACCGACTTTTCAACCGCAGCCTTTTCGTTCCTTTAAAAATAAGAGAGCAAAGGGCTATTCATATCTGCCACGAGGCAGAGGACGAGGGAAGAGACAGCAACAGGCAGCTCCTTCCCAGGAACAGAAGCCCTCCCCGGCTTCTACAAAAGCCTCAGCATGACGCTGGGGCTTCGCAAGCGGACTTGGGGGCGGTAGGCGGTCGTCTCAAAAATTACAGCGCGCAGTGGGCTCACTCGCAGGTAAATCCCTGGATCCTGCAGATAATATCTCAGGGGTACAGGTTGAAATTAGAGACAGAGCCACCTCGCCGTTTCCTGAAGTCGGCTTTACCAACGTCCCCCTCAGAAAGGGAGACGGTTTTGGAAGCCATTCACAAGCTGTATTCTCAGCAGGTGATAGTCAAGGTACCTCTTCTACAACAAGGGAAGGGGTATTATTCCACTCTTTTTGTGGTACCGAAGCCGGATGGCTCGGTACGGCCTATTCTAAATCTGAAGTCCTTGAACCTGTACATAAAGAAGTTCAAGTTCAAGATGGAGTCACTCAGAGCAGTGATAGCGAACCTGGAAGAAGGGGACTTTATGGTATCCTTGGACATCAAGGATGCGTATCTCCACGTTCCAATTACCCCTCACACCAGGGGTACCTCAGGTTCGTTGTACAAAACTGTCACTATCAGTTTCAGACGCTGCCGTTTGGTTTGTCCACGGCACCTCGGGTCTTTACAAAGGTAATGGCCGAGATAATATTTCTTCTTCGAAGAAAAGGCGTATTAATTATCCCATACTTGGACGATCTCCTAATAAGGACAAGGTCCAGAGAACAGCTAGAGATGGGTTTAGCACTATCTCAAGAGGTGCTAAAGCAGCACGGATGGATTCTGAATATTCCAAAATCCCAATTAATGCCGACAACTCGTCTGATGTTCCTGGGGATGATTCTGGACACAGTTCAGAAAAAGGTTTTTCTTCCCGAAGAAAAAGCCAAGGAGTTATCTGACCTGGTCAGGAACCTCCTAAAACCAGGAAAGGTGTCTGTACATCAATGCACAAGAGTCCTGGGAAAAAATGGTAGCTTCTTACGAAGCAATCCCTTTCGGCAGATTCCATGCAAAGGGATCTGTTGGACAAATGGTCAGGGTCGCATCTTCAGATGCACCTGCGGATAACCCTGTCGCCGAGGACAAGGGTATCCCTTCTGTGGTGGTTGCAGGAGGCTCATCTATTGGAGGGCCGCAGATTCGGCATGCAGGATTGGATCCTGGTGACCACGGATGCCAGCCTGAGAGGCTGGGGAGCAGTCACACAGGGAAGAAATTTCCAGGGAGTGTGGTCGAGCCTGAAAAAGTCTCTTCACATAAGCATTCTGGAACTAAGAGCAATCTACAATGCTCTAAGCCAGGCGGAACCTCTGCTTCAAGGAAGACCGGTGTTGATCCAGTCGGACAACATCACGGCAGTCGCCCATGTAAACAGACAGGGCGGCACAAGAAACAGAATGGCAGAGGCTGCCAGGATCCTTCGCTGGGCGGAGAATCACGTGATAGCACGGTCAGCAGTATTCATCCCGGGCGTGGACAACTGGGAAGCAGACTTCCTCAGCAGACACGACCTTCACCCGGGAGAGTGGGTACTTCATCCAGAAGTTTTCCACATGCTATTAAACCGTTGGGTAAAACCAATGGTGGACATGATGGCGTCTTGCCTCAACAAGACACTGGACAGTTATTGCGCCAGGTCAAGAGATCCGCAGGCAATAGCTGTGGACGCGTTGGTAACACTTTGGGTGTACCAGTCCGTATATGTGTTTCCTCCTCTGCCTCTCATACCAAAGGTATTGAGGATTATACGGCAAAGAGGAGTAAGACTAGTGGCTCCGGATTGGCCAAGAAGGACTTGGTACCCGGAACTTCAAGAGATGGTCACGGACGATCCGTGGCCTCTACTTCTGAGAAGGGACCTGCTTCAGCAGGGTCCTTGTCTTTTTCAAGACTTACCGCGGCTGCGTTTGACGGCATGGCGTTTGAATGCCAGATCCTAAAAGGAAAAGGCATTCCAGAAGAAGTCATTCCTACCTTGATAAAGGCAAGGAAGGAAGTCACCGCGAAGCATTATCGCCGTATTTGGCGAAAATATGTTGCGTGGTGCGAGCAGCGGAGTGCTCCGATGGAGGAATTTCAACTGGGTCGTTTTCCTACATTTCCTGCAATCAGGATTGTCTATGGGTCTCAAATTGGGATCTATTAAGGTTCAAATTTCGGCCCTATCAATATTCTTCCAAAAAGAATTGGCCTCAGTCCCTGAGGTCCAGATTTTTATCAAAGGAGTACTGCATATACAGCCTCCTGTGGTGCCTAAGGTGGCACCGTGGGATCTAAATGTAGTTTTAGATTTCCTCAAATCCAATTGGTTTGAACCACTAAAGAATGTGGATTTGAAATATCTCACATGGAAAGTGACTATGTTACTGGCCCTGGCTTCGGCCGGGAGAGTATCTGAACTGGCGGCTTTTGTTTTATAAAAGCCCTTATTTAATTTTCCATTCGACATAGGGCAGAGCTGCGGACGCGTCCGCATTTTCTCCCTAAGGTGGTATCAGCGTTTCACCTGAACCAGCCTATTGTAGTGCCTGCGGCTACAGACGACTTGAAGGACTCCAAGTTGTTGGACGTTGTCAGAGCCTTAAAAATATACATTTAAAGGACGGCTGGAGTCAGAAAATCTGACTCGCTGTTTATACTGTATGCACCCAACAAGTTGGGTGCACCTGCTTCTAAGCAGTCGATTGCTCGTTGGATTTGTAACAAAATTCAACTTGTACATTCTGTGGCAGGCCTGCCACAGCCTAAATCTGTTAAGGCCCATTCCGCATGGAAGGTGGGCTCATCTTGGGCGGCTGCCCGAGGGGTCTCGGCATTACAACTCTGCCGAGCAGCTACGTGGTCAGGGGAGAACACGTTTGTAAATTTTTACAAATTTGATACCCTGGCAAAGGAGGACCTGGAGTTCTCTCATTCGGTGCTGCAGAGTCATCCGCACTCTCCCGCCCGTTTGGGAGCTTTGGTATAATCCCCATGGTCCTTTCAGGAACCCCAGCATCCACTTAGGACGATAGAGAAAATAAGAATTTACTTACCGATAATTCTATTTCTCGGAGTCCGTAGTGGATGCTGGGCGCCCATCCCAAGTGCGGATTATCTGCAATACTTGTGCATAGTTATTGTTAACTAATTCGGGTTATTGTTTAGGAAGCCATCTTTCAGAGGCTCCTCTGTTATCATACTGTTAACTGGGTTTAGATCACAAGTTGTACGGTGTGATTGGTGTGGCTGGTATGAGTCTTACCCGGGATTCAAAATCCTCCCTTATTGTGTACGCTCGTCCGGGCACAGTACCTAACTGGAGTCTGGAGGAGGGTCATAGGGGGAGGAGCCAGTACACACCACCTGACCTGTAAAAGCTTTACTTTTGTGCCCTGTCTCCTGCGGAGCCGCTATTCCCCATGGTCCTTTCAGGAACCCCAGCATCCACTACGGACTCCGAGAAATAGAATTATCGGTAAGTAAATTCTTATTTTTTCCCCCGTCAGATGAATTAAATGAAGTGTGTGAAGAAGCGTGGGCTTCCCCTGATAAGAAATTGGTGATTCCTAAGAAATTACTAATGGCGTTCCCTTTCCCGCCAGAGGATAGGTTACGTTGGGAAACACCCCCGAGGGTGGATAAAGCGCTCACACGTTTGTCAAAAAAGGTGGCACTACCGTCCCAGGATACGGCCGCCCTTAAGGAACCTGCTGATAGAAGGCAGGAGGCGATCCTGAAGTCTGTATATACACACTCAGGCATTATACTCAGACCAGCAATTGCGTCAGCAGGGATGTGCAGTGCTGCCGCTGCGTGGTCAGATAACCTGTCAGAAAATATTGACACACTAGACAGAGACACAATCCTGTTAACAATTGACCATATAAAAGACTCAGTCTTATACATGAGAGATGCACAGAGGGAAATCTGCCGGCTGGCATCTAAAGTAAGTGCACTATCTATCTCTGCTAGGAGATGCTTATGGACTCGCCAGTGGACTGGAGATGCAGATTCCAAAAGGCACATGGAAGTTTTGCCTTATAAAGGGGAGGAATTATTTGGGGATGGTCTCTCCGACTAGTTTCCACAGCAACGTCTGGGAAGTCAGCATTTTTACCCCATGTCCCCTCGCAGCCTAAGAAGGCGCCATTTTATCAGGTTCAGTCCTTTCGATCCCAGAAAAATAAGCGGGGAAAAGGAGGGTCTTTTCTGTCAAGAGGCAGGGGAAAAAGGCTGCAGCAAACAGCAGGTTCCCAGGAACAAAAGTCCTCCCCCGCTTCCTCTTCCAAGTCCGCCGCATGACGGTGGGGCTTCCCAAGCGGAGCCAGGTACGGTGGGGGCCCGCCTCAGGAATTTCAGCGATCAGTGGGTTCGCTCACAGGTGGATCCCTGGATCCTTCAAATAGTATCTCAGGGATACAGGCTGGAATTCGAGGCGATTCCACCCCGCCGTTTCCTAAAATCCGCCTTGCCGATTGCTCCCTCAGACAGGGAGGCAGTGCTAGCGGCAATTCACAAGCTGTATTCCCAGCAGGTGATAATCAAGGTACCCCTACTTCAACAAGGCCGGGGTTACTATTCCACACTATTTGTGGTACCGAAACCGGACGGTTCGGTGAGACCCATTCTAAATTTGAAGTCCTTGAACACATACATAAAAAAATTCAAGTTCAAGATGGAATCGCTCAGGGCGGTTATTGCAAGCCTGGACGAGGGGGATTACATGGTATCCCTGGACATCAAGGATGCTTACCTGCATGTCCCCATTTACAATTCTCACCAGGAGTACCTCAGATTTGTGGTACAGGATTGCCATTACCAATTCCAGACGCTGCCGTTTGGACTCTCCACGGCACCGAGGGTATTTACCAAGGTTATGGCGGAAATGATGATACTCCTTCGAAAAAAGGGAGTTTTAATTATCCCATACTTGGACGATCTCCTAATAAAGGCACGATCCAAGGAACAGTTGTTAGTGGGAGTAGCACTATCTCAGGAAGTGCTGAGCCAGCACGGTTGGATTCTGAATATCCCAAAGTCACAGCTGGTCCCCACGACACGTCTAATGTTCCTGGGAATGATTCTGGACACAGCCCAGAAAAAAGTGTTTCTCCCGGAGGAGAAAGCCAGGGAGTTGTCTTCTCTAGTCAGAGACCTCCTAAAACCAAAACAGGTATCGGTGCATCACTGCACGCGGGTCCTGGGAAAGATGGTAGCTTCTTACGAAGCAATTCCATTCGGCAGGTTCCATGCCAGAATCTTTCAGTGGAACCTGTTGGACAAGTGGTCCGGATCGCATCTTCAGATGCATCGTTTAATAACCCTGTCTCCACGAACCAGGGTGTCTCTTCTGTGGTGGCTGAACAGTGCTCATCTTCTGGAGGGCCGCAGATTCGGCATACAGGACTGGGTCCTGGTGACCACGGATGCCAGCCTACGAGGCTGGGGGGCAGTCACAAAGGGAAGAAATTTCCAGGGACTATGGTCAAGTCAGGAGACTGCCCTTCACATAAATATTCTGGAACTAAGGGCCATTTACAATGCCCTAAGTCAAGCAAAATCCCTGCTCCTACACCAGCCGGTGCTGATCCAGTCAGACAACATCACGGCAGTCGCCCATGTGAATCGACAGGGCGGCACAAGAAGCAGGACGGCGATGGCAGAAGCCACAAAAATTCTCCGATGGGCGGAGAATCATGTACTAGCACTGTCAGCAGTGTTCATCCCGGGAGTGGACAACTGGGAAGCAGACTTTCTCAGCAGGCACGACCTCCACCCGGGAGAGTGGGGACTTCATCCAGAAGTCTTCCAAATGATTGTAAATCAATGGGGTCGTCCACAGGTGGACATGATGGCGTCCCGCATAAACAAAAAACTAGAGAAGTATTGCGCCAGGTCAAGAGACCCTCAGGCGATAGCGGTGGACGCCCTAGTGACACCGTGGGTGTACCGGTCAGTGTATGTGTTCCCTCCTCTACCTCTCATACCAAAGGTACTGAGAATAATAAGAAAGCGAGGAGTAAACACAATTCTTGTGGTTCCGGATTGGCCAAGAAGAGCGTGGTACCCGGAACTTCAAGAGATGATCTCAGAGGACCCTTGGTCCCTGCCGCTCAGACAGGACCTGCTACAGCAGGGCCCCTGTCTGTTCCAAGACTTACCGCGGCTGCGTTTGACGGCATGGCGGTTGAACGCCGGATCCTGAAGGAAAAGGGCATTCCGGAGGAAGTCATTCCTACGCTTATTAAAGCCAGGAAAGATGTTACGGCAAAACATTATCACCGCATATGGCGGAAATATGTTGCATGGTGCGAGGCCAAAAAGGCCCCAACAGAGGAATTTCAACTGGGTCGATTTCTGCATTTCCTGCAAGCAGGAGTGAATATGGGCCTAAAACTAGGCTCCATTAAAGTACAGATCTCGGCTCTGTCGATTTTTCTTTCAAAAGGAACTAGCTTCAGTACCTGAAGTTCAGACATTTGTGAAAGGAGTGCTGCATATTCAGCCCCCATTTGTGCCTCCTGTGGCACCGTGGGATCTCAACGTGATGTTGAATTTCTTGAAATCACATTGGTTTGAGCCACTAAAAACCGTGGATCTGAAATATCTCACGTGGAAAGTGGTCATGTTATTGGCCCTGGCATCAGCCAGGCGAGTGTCAGAATTGGCGGCTTTATCATGTAAAAGCCCTTATCTGATTTTTCATATGGATAGGGCAGAATTGAGGACTCATCCCCAGTTTCTCCCTAAGGTGGTGTCAGCGTTTCACCTGAATCAGCCTATTGTGGTGCCTGCGGCTACTAAGGATTTGGAGGACTCCAAGTTGCTAGACGTTGTCAGGGCCCTGAAAATATATGTTTCCAGGACGGCTGGAGTCAGAAAATCTGACTCGCTGTTTATCCTATATGCACCCAACAAGCTGGGTGCTCCTGCTTCTAAGCAGACTATTGCTCGTTGGATTTGTAGTACAATTCAGCTTGCACATACTGTGGCAGGCCTGCCACAGCCTAAATCTGTCAATGCCCATTCCACAAGGAAGGTGGGCTCATCTTGGGCGGCTGCCCGAGGGGTCTCGGCTTTACAACTTTGCCGAGCAGCTACTTGGTCAGGGGCAAACACGTTTGCAAAATTCTATAAATTTGATACCCTGGCTGAGGAGGACCTGGAGTTCTCTCATTCGGTGCTGCAGAGTCATCCGCACTCTCCCGCCCGTTTGGGAGCTTTGGTATAATCCCCATGGTCCTTACGGAGTTCCCAGCATCCACTAGGACGTTAGAGAAAATAAGAATTTACTTACCGGTAATTCTGTTTCTCGTAGTCCGTAGTGGATGCTGGGCGCCCATCCCAAGTGCGGTCTATCTGCAATACTTGTACATAGTTATTGTTAACTAAATCGGGTTATTGTTGAGCCGGCTCTATTGTTTCATACTGTTAACTGTTTCATATCACGAGTTGTACGGTGTGATTGGTGTGGCTGGTATGAGTCTTACCCGGGATTCAAAATCCTTCCTTATTGTGTACGCTCGTCCGGTCACAGTACCTAACTGAGGCTTGGAGGAGGGTCATAGTGGGAGGAGCCAGTGCACACCAGGTAGTCTAAGATCTTTCTAGAGTGCCCAGCCTCCTTCGGAGCCCGCTATTCCCCATGGTCCTTACGGAGTTCCCAGCATCCACTACGGACTACGAGAAACAAAATTACCGGTAAGTAAATTCTTATTATTTCCTCCTCTTCCTCTCATACCCAAGGTACTGAGGATAATAAGAAAAAGGAGTAAGAACAATTCTCATTGTTACAGATTGGCCACGAAGGACTTGGTATCCAGATCTGCAAGAATTGCTCACAGAGGATCCGTGGCCTCTTCCTCTAAGACAGGACCTGTTGCAACAGGGACCCTGTCTCTTCCAAGACTTACCGTGGCTGCGTTTGACGGCATGGCGGTTGAACGCCGGATCCTAGCAGAAAAGGGTATTCCGGAGGAGGTTATCCCTACGCTGATAAAGGCTAGGAAGGACATAACAGCAAAGCATTATCACCGGATATGGCGAAAATATGTTTCTTGGTGTGAGGCCAGCAATGCTCCTGCAGAGGAGTTTCAGCTGGGCCGTTTCCTTCACTTCCTTCAGTCAGGAGTGGATTTGGGCCTGAAGTTAGGCTCAATTAATGTCCAGATTTCGGCCCTTTCCATTTTCTTTCAAAAAGAGTTGGCTTCTCTGCCAGAAGTTCAGACGTTTGTGAAAGGAGTGCTGCATATTTAGCCTCCCTTTGTGCCTCCAGGGGCACATTGGGATCTTAACGTGGTGTTGAGTTTCCTGAAATCACACTGGTTTGAACCACTCAAAACGGTGGAATTGAAATATCTCACGTGGAAGGTGGTCATGCTATTAGCCTTGGCTTCAGCTAGGCGTGTGTCAGAATTAGCTGCTTTGTCACATAAAAGCCCTTATCTGGTTTTCCATGCGGATAGAGCAGAATTGCGGACCCGCCCACAATTTCTGCCGAACGTGGTTTCATCCTTTCATATAAACCAACCTATTGTGATGCCTGTGGCTATTACTGACTTGGAGGATTCCGAGTCACTGGATGTGGTCAGGGCTTTGAAGGTTTATGTAACCAGAACGGCTAAGGTCAGGAAAACAGAATCTTTGTTTATCCTGTATGCTTCCAACAAGCTTGGGGCGCCTGCTTCAAAGCAAACGATTGCTCGCTGGATCTGTAACACGATTCAGCAGGCTCATTTTGCGGCTGGGTTGCCGCTGCCTAAATCAGTTAAGGCCCATTCCACAAGGAAGGTGGGCTCTTCTTGGGCGGCTGCCCAAGGGGTCTCGGCATTACAGCTTTGCCGAGCGGCTACTTGGTCAGGTTCAAACACCTTTGCAAAGTTCTACAAGTTTGATACCCTGGCTGAGGAGGACCTTGTGTTTGCTCATTCGGTGCTGCAGAGTCATCCGAACTCTCCCGCCCGTTTGGGAGCTTTGGTATAATCCCCATGGTCCTTACGGAGTCCCCAGCATCCACTAGGACGTTAGAGAAAATAAGATTTTACTTACCAGTAAATCTATTTCTCGTAGTCCGTAGTGGATGCTGGGCGCCCGTCCCAAGTGCGGACTTCTCCTGCAATGCTTGTATATAGTTATTGCTTAAATAAGGGTTATGTTATAGTTGCATCAGGGTTGGTCTGATGCTCTGTTGTTGTTCATACTGTTAACTGGGTAAAGTTATCACAAGTTATACGGTGTGATTGGTGTGGCTGGTATGAGTCTTACCCTGGATTCCCAAAATCCTTTCCTTGTACTGTCAGCTCTTCCGGGCACAGTTTCTCTAACTGAGGTCTGGAGGAGGGACATAGAGGGAGGAGCCAGAGCACACCAGAATCCAAATTCTTTCTTAAAGTGCCCATGTCTCCTGCGGAGCCCGTCTATTCCCCATGGTCCTTACGGAGTCCCCAGCATCCACTACGGACTACGAGAAATAGGTTTACCGGTAAGTAAAATCTTATTTTTAAAAATGCCAAGGCACACCATCAGTTCCCCACAGAAAAAAAAGCAAAAAACACACATTGGCCCTCACAGTAATGTTTAAGTAAAAAAAAATTACATAAAAAGAACATACAAACTACACACATATAAGTCGCTATACTTGCAAATATGCGCAGCGAGCACAGCAATATATGGTAACACACGCATTTACACGGACATGCCACAGAGATGGATTCGACACTTATCTCATACAGTACATAATTATAATAATGTCAAGCGCCAGACATCATGATTTAAAATTATCTAATGAATTAAATTCATGAATGTGTATTGTTTGAACGAAACGAGAGATAGACCTGTCATGTTTACTATTGAGGCAACCAGATTGATGTGTAGATTCATTTTATGCTTGTTGTGAAGTTGTGGGACATTGCAGCGGATAATTATGATTGAATGTATAAAAGCTAAAATCACTTTTATTAGAACAATAGATATTCCAAACAGGTGGTGGACAGGAAACTCAGGCCAGCCCCTTTGGACGTCCCCAAGGCTGAACCTGTTCAGCATATACAAAGGGATTGGTGACTCATTGTGAACCCCTCCCCCAGAAACTAGATAACACTTATTGATCACACTGGAGCTCAGTGGCTGTAAGGTCTGAGACGATGATGGACTTGCTGGCAGATCAGTTCCTGTTTTGGTCTCAGAGGAAGATGGAGTCCCAGCATTACTTTACAGAGAGAGAGTGTGATATGGAAAGACGAATGTATATAACTTAAGGATAATGGTATTGTATGCTGGCATGTAACTGTATGTAACTTTATGTGTTAACTGCTTACTGTGTAAGTTGTAATCATGTAACTATAGGTATACTGTACTTTGTAATATATATTGAATCCATATCCTTTTTAATAACAAATATATACATCAATGAGCTTTGGAACTCAGATAATGTGTGGGTGTATTGTTTTCTCTTATGGGATGCAGTGTTTTGCGATGTACAGCGCACTTTTATCGTATATGGTAATAAGATGCGCCTGGCGTCTGCAATATATATTAGAGCGGGCATTTTAAATATTTGTGAGAAATCAATTTGGCATTCTTAGTAAAAAAAAAAAAAGATCCACGAGGGGGCGTGGTCTGGGTGCTAAAGGAGGCAGATGTGTCTGATGAGAGCTCCTGAGACCCATAGCCCAAACTGCTCAACCCCCTTACCTCTGCACCTCCTGAGCCACCCTACTTCCTTTGCTGCCCTCCTTGTGCCCCCCGGCTGAGACCCCTGAAGTGCCGCGGAATCGGGGAGCAGTTTTAACTGCTCCCGCGGATTGCGGCCTACGGGGCTGGGAGAAGCCGGGGCCTCGAGTTGGGCATTAGGCCGGGGACGGCTCCGGGACCCGCTGATCGGGCCGTGGACGCTACACGGAGCTCCGTGCTCTCTGCTGCCGCTGGCCGCCAGCCACGGCTAGTTGTGTCTCCCTGCCCCCGGCTCCTGCTGCTGTATATACGCCCGGCGGGGACCTGGCAACCCGATGAGCAGGAGGACGCTCGGCGGCCATCTTGCAACAACTGATAGGTATTGAGCTTTCTCTGCAACTAAGCTGCTGAACGGGACTGCGGTCCCTGGACGGATACCCTGAGGCACCTGAGTGTAAGGGAAAGGGGGGAGACCCACAAGGCTGTGCCATACAGGCATTGGTGTATTATAAAACCAGTCACAGTGTTCCCCTCACCCATCCATCTATCAATTCAGTATATTCGCTGGCTGACTCCCTGCTCAGTGGCCTGGGGTCCCGCAACTACATCCCCATCGGGCTATATCAGAGATACCACCACTGCAAGTGGACGAATGAGCCCCTAGCTTCATGCATGCCCGCCTGATGCTACCTTAAGACCACGACGGGGGTTTTTGCACGGCGACGGCCCTCATGATTCACAGCGCCGAGGATATGTGAAAGTGTAATTCTACACCGCTTTATTTAAAGACCGATCTCATGGTGAAAGGAATAAAGAAAAAAAAGAAGGCCAAGACCAAGCCGGACGCGATCCCACCCCCCGGTGAATCGACGCTCATCAGATCTACGTCAGTTCCTAACTTCTCCAACCTCAACCCCCGCTGCTCCCTCTAACGTCCCGACCTCCCCGAGTTTACACGACCCGGTGGACGACATGGCCTCCCCTGGGACTCCGGAGCCCCCACAGGCCCTCTCTCTGTCTGCGGAGATAAGCAAAATATTGTCTCATGTAAGGTCACTTCCTACGAAACAAGACTTCTCAGCCTTGGAGACTCGTCTACTATCCACCATCACTCAGGAAGTGACAGCGCTCCGACAAGATATGTCTCAAATCGCGACACGAGTTGATGTCCTGGAACGCCACGAATCGTCTACTGTGGACTCTTTGACTAAATTTCGGGAAGTGCTATCTCACCAACGGGATGATATCTCCTTCTTAAAATCACGCATTGAGGACATGGATAATCGCGGCCGGCGAAATAATATTAGAGTCAGGGGCTTGCCTGAGAGTGTCCAACAAACAGACCTGGTAGCCGCCTTATCCAAGATATTTGGAGAACTTATTGACCTGGATCCGAACATGGACATTACATTCGATAGAGCTCACAGAGCCCTCCGTCCTCGGGGCTTACCCTCCGACAGACCACGGGACGTTATTTGTAGGCTCCATTATTACGCCCAAAAAGAGGAAATAATGAGGTCGGCCCATCAACTGGACAGCATTGACTTTCAAGGCGACAAGATTCAGATATTTCCTGACCTTGCTTGGTCGACCTTACAACAACGTCGTGCCTTGAAACCTCTTACAGATTCTCTCAGGAAACTCGAGCTGAAATATCGATGGGGCTTCCCTTTCTCCCTCCAGGTCTCCCATGGCGGTAAAATCGCAAGTCTCACTAGACCTTCAGATTTACAGGCCTTTTTCACGATTCTGGGAATCCCCCCGGTTCCGGTGCCAGACTGGGACGCTTTTCACCACCTGCCGGACTTGCCTATTGTACTCCCTCCAGACGACGCGTAGCAGCAAGTTCGCTCCCCACGGACGCGGGGTGCCACTCCTGGTCCACGACTTTCGAAGCCTCTCTGAATGAGAAGTATCGTCCCGAAGGGACGTAAATTTATTTGTCACCTATGTTATACATTGAGTCTTTTTCTCTCTTAATAGTGCTATATGTTGCTCATAAGTGAGATCGTTTTTTTTTTCTATTTTTTATTTTTTAATCTTTTTGTTTTTTGTAATTGGATAATAGTGTCATGAATCCTGGTTTGATAATTTAACGATTGTCTGTACGCTCTTATACAAGCATATATACTTATGTATTTCTATACTTTTTCTTTTTATTTCACATATGCCTAGTGCACACCTCGGTAATACCAAATATTTATCTAGTTTCTATCTTGGGGGTGGTCGCTGTCCTGAGCCCCCCGTATAACCCCACTATGCTGCATCCCTTGTTTCTTTGGATCGGGAGTCGGCAGGATTCCGCTCCTGTCCTTTTTGCAGCAGTCCTTTTTGTAGTAGTATCATTTTTGTTTATTGTCAAAGTACTTTTTGGCGGGGTTTCCCACGCCGCATCTTTTTCTTTCCCTTTCCTTGCTTTCTCCTTTTTCTTATCCCATCCCCCCCCCCCCCCCCCCCCCCCTTGCTGTTCCTTCCTCACCTCTCCCAGGGTCTGCCGTAGAGAAGACTAATGTGAAGCGATTAAATTCGTTTGATAATGGGGGTGAATGATCTACATATAACTACTCTTAACGTCAAAGGGCTGAATGTTCCTGAAAAAAAATCTAAACTTCTCAAATGGCTTAGAGATGAGAAAATTGACGTTGCATTTATTCAGGAAACACATTTCAAGATAGGACACGTACCGTCACTAAAATGTCACTATTACCCGCATGTGTTCCTGTCTAATAACTCTGCTGGTAAGACACTAGGCGTAGCCATATTATTAGCTCGCCATCTGCCTGTCCTCAATGTTGCCTCCCACAGAATAGCTGAGGGGTAGGGGGTTGCTGGTGAAATGCGATATACATGGCCAACGTTTCTCTTTCTTGAATATATATGCTCCTAACGCTAAACAACCTTCCTTTATATCCTCAGTTCTGGAAGACGCGGAACTTCTTTTGGAGGGGGTGGTTGTGATGGGAGGTGATCTAAATTGGACCCTGGATCCCCGCCAGGACAATTCTAAAAAGATTTCCTGTAGGCCAGAGAGGGAGCATAGGGGAGTGAGACGTGCCCTGCTCGACCACCAGCTGATTGATACATGGAGATTGACACACCCTACTGATATAGACTACTCCTATTTCTCGCACCCACACCAGACTTATTCCAGAATTGATTATTTATTTTTGAGTCATCGACATTTACATCTTCTGTCTGATGCCTCCTATAGGACAGATTGTATGGTCAGATCATGCCCCAGTTAACCTCACCCTGCGCTTACCTCCCAACACACATCGCCAATGGTCCTGGCGTTTTAACGACACTTTCCTGCAGGACGCAGATTGTAAGTCCCGAATCGACAACGCTTTAGACTCTTACATTTGTACCAACGACTTAGATGATATTTCCAAAGTCTCAGTCCTGGAAGCTCACAAATGTGTCATCAGGGGGGTTTGTGTTCAAATAGGATCCTTCCGTAAAAAGCAGAGAGAGAAACTCTGAGGTGATTTACTGTCTAAGATACAATCTCTCGAGCTTCTACACAAAAAATCCCAAACTCCACAACACTATGCTGATCTCGAAACTGCTAGGGCGGACCTGAATAAGTTACTCGCTGATAGTCAAGTATTCTTATCGGAAGTGCCGAGGCAGGTATTATCAGTGGGGCAATAAGCCTGGGAAACTACTAGCCAAAGCACTTAGAGAACAACGTGCTGTTACTTTTATTCATACAATTAAAAATACTCACGGCCAATCCCAACACCAGACATCCCACATAGCCAGGGCCTTCAGGACTTATTATTCCACTCTGTATAACCTCTCTGGCCCAACCGGAAGAATTGACAGGTCATCCCATCAAACAGCCATAGCTGACTACTTGCGGACCTTACATTTCCCCACACTAACAGCAACGGAAGTAGAAGACCTAGATGCCCCGTTTTCTACTGAGGAGGTTCAGAAAGTTATTGAATCCTCTCCTAATGGTAAGAGTCCCGGCCCTGATGGATATACTATTGCCTACTACAAAGCTTTTAAAGAGAAATTAATACCTATACTCACAAGAGCCTTTAACACCATATCAGATCAATCGCCTTTCTCCCCACAATCTCTTGAAGCTCATATAGCAGTTCTACCTAAGGAGGGTAAAGATCCCAGTCTTTGCTCTAGCTACCGGCCAATCTCACTATTGAATATAGATATAAAACTTTTTGCCAAATTAATTGCAAACCGCCTTAAATTTCTCTGACGTCCTAGTGGATGCTGGGGACTCCGTAAGGACCATGGGGATATAGCGGCTCCGCAGGAGACAGGGCACAATAATAAAAGCTTTAGGATCAGGTGGTGTGCACTGGCTCCTCCCCCTATGACCCTCCTCCAAGCCTCAGTAAGATTTTTGTGCCCGGCCGAGAAGGGTGCAATCTAGGTGGCTCTCCTGAGCTGCTTAGAATAAAAGTTTAAGTTAGGTTTTTTTCTTTCAGTGAGACCTGCTGGCAACAGGCTCACTGCTACGAGGGACTTAGGGGAGAGAAGTAAACTCACCTGCGTGCAGGATGGATTTGCTTCTTAGGCTACTGGACACCATTAGCTCCAGAGGGAGTCGGAACACAGGTCTCACCCTGGGGTTCGTCCCGGAGCCGTGCCGCCGACCCCCCTTGCAGATGCCGAAGTTGAAGAGGTCCAGAGGTCCAGAAACAGGCGGCAGAAGACTTTCAGTCTTCATAAGGTAGCGCACAGCACTGCAGCTGTGCGCCATTGTTGTCAGCACACTTCACCAACAGTCACCAACTGTCACTGAGAGTGCAGGGCGCTGGGGGGGGCGCCCTGGGCAGCAATGTATAATACCTTTTTATGGCTAAAATACATCACATATAGCCCTTGAGGCTATATGGATGTATTTAACCCCTGCCAGATCTCACAAACTCCGGGAGAAGAGCCCGCCGAAAAGGGGGCGGGGCCTATTCTCCTCAGCACACGGCGCCATTTTCCTGCTCAGCTCTGCTGTGAGGAAGGCTCCCAGGCTCTCCCCTGCACTGCACTACAGAAACAGGGTTAAAACAGAGAGGGGGGGCACTTATTTGGCGATATGATTACATATATAAAAATGCTATAAGGGAAAACACTTGTATAAGGGGTTGTCCCTGTATAATTATAGCGTTTTTGGTGTGTGCTGGCAAACTCTCCCTCTGTCTCCCCAAAGGGCTAGTGCGGTCCTGTCCTCTATCAGAGCATTCCCTGTGTGTGTGCTGTGTGTCGGTACGTGTGTGTCGACATGTAGGAGGACGATGTTGGTGAGGAGGCGGAGCAAATTGCCTGTATTGGTGATGTCACTCTCTAGGGAGTCGACACTGGAATGGATGGCTTATTTAGGAATTACGTGATAATGTCAACACGCTGCAAGGTCGGTTGACGACATGAGACGTCCGGCAAACAAATTAGTACCTGTCCAGGCGTCTCAGACACCGTCAGGGGCTTGTAAAAACGCCCATTTACCTCAGTCGGTTGACACAGACACAGACACGGACACTGACTCCAGTGTCGACGGTGAATAAACAAACGTATTTTCCTTTAGGGCCACACGTTTCATGTTAAGGGCAATGAAGGAGGTGTTACATATTTCTGATACTACAAGTACCACAAATAAGGGTATTATGTAGGGTGTGAATAAACTACTTGTAGTTTTTCCTGAATCAGATAAATTAAATGAAGTGTGTGATGATACGTGGGTTTCCTCCGATAGAAAATTATTGGCGGTATACCCTTTCCCGCCAGAAGTTAGGGCGCGTTGGGAAACACCCCTTAGGGTGGATAAGGCGCTCACACGCTTATAAAAACAAGGGGCGTTACCGTCTCCAGATACGGCAGCCCTCAAGGAGCCAGCTGATAGGAAGCTGAAAAATATCTTAAAAGTATATACACACATACTGGTGTTATACTACGACCAGCAATCGCCTCAGCCTGGATGTGCAGCGCTGAGGGGGCTTGGTCGGATTTCCTGACTGAAAATATTGATACCCTTGACAGGGACAAGATTTTATTGACTATAGATGCATTTCTATATATGCGAGATGCGCAGAGGGATATTTGCATTCTGGCATCAAGAGTAAATGTGATGTCCATATCTGCCAGACGAAGACACGACAGTGGTCAGGTGATGCAGATTCCAGACGGCACATGGAAGTATTGCCGTATAAAGGGGCGGCCCATCGGACCTGGTGGCCATGGCAACAGCTGAAAAATCCACCTTTTGTTACCCCAAGTCACATCTCAGCAGAAAAGGACACAGTCTTTTCAGTCTCAGTCCTTTCGTCCCCATAAGGGCAGGCGGGCAAAAGGGCCAGTCATATCTGCCCAGGGGTAGAGGAAAGGGAAGAAGACTGCAGCAGGCAGCCCATTCCCAGGAACAGAAGCCCTCCACAGCTTCTGCCAAGTCCGCAGCATGACGCTGGGGCAGTACAAGCGGAATCAGGTGCGGTAGGGGGTCATCTCAAGAGTTTCAGCACGCAGGGGGCTCACTCACAAGTGGACTCCTGGATCCTACACGTAGTATCCCAGGTGTACATTGGAAATTCGAGACGTCTCCCCCTCACAAGTTCCTGAAGTCTGCTTTACCAACGTCTCCCTCCGACAGGGAGGCAGTATTGGGAACAATTCACAGGCTGTATTCCCAGCAGGTGATAATCAAAGTACCCCTTCTACAACAAGGGAAGGGGTATTATTCCACACTATATTGTGGTACTGAAGCCAGACGGCTCGGTGAGATCTGAAATATTTGAACACTTACATACAAGCGTTCAAATCAAGATGGAGTCACTCAGAGTAGTGATAGCGAACCAGGAAGAAGGGGACGATATGGTGTCACTGGATATCAGGGACGCTTACCTACATGTCCAAATTTGCTTTCTCACCAAGGGTACCTCAGGTTCGTGGTACAGAACTGTCACTATCAGTTCAGACGCTGCCGTTTGGATTGTCCACGGCACCCTGGGTCTTTACCAAGGTAATGGCCGAAATGATGATTCTTCTTAAAAGAAATATGGACGCTTTCCTGATAAAGGCAAGGTCCAGAGAACAATTGGAGGTCGGAGTAGCACTATCTTAAGTAGTTCTACGACAGCACGAGTGGATTCTAAATATTCCAAAATCGCAGTTTTTTCCGACGACACGTCTACTGTTCCTAGGGATGATTCTGGACACAGTCCAGAAAAGGATGTTTTCTCCCGGAGAAGAAAGCCAGGGAGTTATCCGAGCTAGTCAGGAACCTCCTAAAACCAGGAAAAGTATCAGTGCATCATTGCACAAGGATCCTGTGAAAAATGGTGGTTTCTTACAAAGCGATCCCATTCGGTAGATTTCACGCAAGAACCTTTCCGTGGGATCTGCTGGAAAAATGGTCCGGATCGCATCTTCAGATGCATCAGCGGATAACCCTGTCTCCAAGGACAAGGGTGTTTCTTCTGCGGTGGCTGCAGAGTGCTCATCTATGAAAGGGCCGCAGATTCGGCATTCAGGACTGGGTCCTGGTGACCACGGATGCCAGCCTGAGTGGCTGGGGAGCAGTCACACAAGGAAAAAATTTCCAGAGAGTGTGATCAAGTCTGGAGACTTCTCTCCACATAAATATACTGGAGCTAAGGGCAATTTACAATGCTCTAAGCTTAGCAAGACCTCTGCTTCAAGGTCAGCCGGTATTGATCCAGTAGGACAACATCACGGCAGTCGCCCACGTAAACAGGGCGGCACAAGAAGCAGGAGGGAAATGGCAGAAACTACAAGGATTCTTCGCTGGGCGAAAAATCATGTGATAACACTCTCAGCAGTGTTCATTCCGGGAGTGGAAAACTGGGAAGCAGACTTCCTCAGCAGGCATGACCTCTACCCGGGAGAGTGGGGACTTCATCGGGAAGTCTTCCACATGATTGTAAACCGTTGAGAAAAACCAAAGGTGGACATGATGGCGTCCCGCCTGAACAAAAAACTAGACAGATATTGCGCCAGGTCAAGGGACCCTCAGGCAATAGCGGTGGACGCTCTGGTAACACTGTGGGTGTACCAGTCAGAGTATGTGTTCCGTCCTATGCCTCTCATACCAAAAGTACTGAGAATCATAAGAGGGAGATGAGTAAGAACGATACTCGTGGTTCCGGATTGGCCAAGAAGGACTTGGTACCCGAAACTTCAAGAGATGTTCACGGAAGACCCGTGGCCTCTACCTTTAAGAAAGGACCTGCTCCAGCAGGGGCCTTGTCTGTTCCAAGACTTACCGCGGCCGCGTTTGACGGCATGGCGGTTGAACGCCGGATCCTGAAAGGGCATTCCAGATGAAGTCATCCCTACCCTGGTCGAAGACAGGAAGGATGTAACCGCAAAACATTTTCACCGCATTTGGTGAAGATATGTTGCGTGGTGTGAGGCCAAGAAGGCCCCTACAGAGGAATTCCAACTGGGTCGTTTCCTACATTTCCTGAAAACAGGACTGTCTATGGGCCTAAAAGTAGGGTCCATTAAGGTTCAAATTTCGGCCCTGTCGAATTTCTTCCAGAAAGAACTGGCTTTAGTGCCTGACGTTCAGATGTTTGTAAAAGGGGTACTGCATATACAGCCTCATTTTGTGCCCCAGTGGCACCTTGGGATCTCAATGTTTTGAGTTTCCTAAAGTCACATTGGTTTGAACCACTCACCACTGTGGACTTAAAATATCTCACATGGAAGGTGACGATGCTATTAGCCCTGGCTTCAGCCAGGCGTGTGTCAGAATTGGCGGCTTTATCATATATAAAGCCCTTACTTAATTTTTCATTCTGACAGGGCAGAATTGAGGACTCGTCCTCAATTTCTCCTTAAGGTGTTTTCTGTTTTTCACATGAACCAACCTATTGTGGTACCTGCGGGTACTAGGGACTTGGAGGACTCCAAGTTACTTGACGTTGTCAGGGCCCTGAAAAATATGTTTCCAGGACGGCTGGAGTCAGAAAATCTGACTCGCTGTTTAGCCTGTATGCACCCAACAAGATGGGTGCTCCTGCTTCTAAGCAGACGATTGCTCGCTGGATTTGTAATACAATTTAGTTTACACATTCTGTGGCAGGCCTGCCACAGCCAAAATCTGTAAAAGCCCATTCCAAAAGGAAGGGGGCTCATCTTGGGCGACTGCCCGAGGGGTCTCGGCTTTACAACTTTGCCGAGCAGTTACTTGGTCAGGGGCAAACACGTTTGCTAAATTCTACAAATTTGATACCCTGGCTGAGGAGGACATGGAGTCTCTCATTCGGTGCTGCAGGGTCATCCGCACTCTCCCGCCCGTTTGGGAGCTTTGGTATAATCCCCATGGTCCTTACGGAGTCCCCAGCATCCACTAGGACGTCAGAGAAAATAAGATTTTACTTACCGATAAATCTATTTCTCGTAGTCCGTAGTGGATGCTGGGCGCCCATCCCAAGTGCGGATTGTCTGCAATACTTGTACATAGTTATTGTTACAAAAATCGGGTTATTCTTGTTGTGAGCCATCTTGTCAGAGGCTCCTTCGTTGTTATCATACTGTTAACTGGGTTCAGATCACAGGTTGTACGGTGTAATTGGTGTGGCTGGTATGAGTCTTACCCGGGATTCAATATCCTTCCTTATTATGCACGCTCGTCCGGGCACAGTATCCTAACTGAGGCTTGGAGGAGGGTCATAGGGGGAGGAGCCAGTGCACACCACCTGATCCTAAAGCTTTTATTATTGTGCCCTGTCTCCTGCGGAGCCGCTATATCCCCATGGTCCTTACGGAGTCCCCAGCATCCACTACGGACTACGAGAAATAGATTTATCGGTAAGTAAAATCTTATTTATTATTACCTGGCTTGATACATGGGGACCAAGCTGGATTTGTTTTAGGCCGAGAAGCTAGGGACAATACCGCTAAAGTGCTCAGCATGGTTCACTGTGCCGGCCAGTCTTCATCCCCATCAATCCTACTGTCGACCGATGCCGAAAAAGCTGTTGACAGGGTGGACTGGGACTTTCTGACCGGTATATTGAAGCATCTGGGACTGGGTAGCGTCTGTCTTCACAGAATCTTATCCCTCTATACCTCCCCGTCCGCCAAAATTAGGATTAATGGCTCCCTTTCTGACTCCTTTTCAATCTCCAACGGCACACGACAGGGATGCCCGTTATCCCCATTGCTCTTTGTCCTTTGCATGGAAACATTAGCCCGAAGTATTAGGGCTAACCCAAACATTTCGGGCTTGTTGGTAAGGGGGACCGAATACAAACTGGCATTATATGCCGATGATCTACTCGCCATAATCACGAATCCGGTCACCTCCTTGCCAAACCTGATGGCAGAATTTGAGAGGTTTGGAGCCCTCTCTAACTTCAAAATAAATTATTCCAAATCTATTGCCATGAATTTAACTACTCCTCCTGCCATAGTAGAAAGCCTGAAACAGGCCTTCCCTTTCACCTGGCACGATCACAAACTAAAATATTTGGGGGTGCTACTGACCAACGACTTATCCAAATTGTTCTCCCTAAATTTTAAACCCTTATTGACTTCCTGAAATGGAAGAAACTAAGACTGTCCTGGTTCAGAAGGATTAACGTTGTCAAAATGAATGCTCTCCCTAGGATTTTATTCTTCCTCCAGACCCTTCCGATACACATCCCCCTGCTTTGGCTCCGAGACGTCCAGAGTCTTATTCGCGCGTTTGTATGGGGTAGTAAAACACCCAGGTTTAAACATTATATTTTGTTCAGGAGAAAACAACAAGGGGGGCAACAACTCCCACATATTCCTAACTACTACCACGCGGTGCACTTGAATAGGATTCTGGAATGGACGCGTGCCAAAGACCGCAAACAATGGGTCCTCCTTGAGGAGGGCTGTCTCCCACATTATATTGAAATTGCTCCTTGGCTTCCCACCCTCCCGAAGGTTTCACACCCCACGGTCTCCCCCACGCTCAAATTATGGGCCAAGCTGAGATCCCAGAGTCATATATCCTCAAAATGGTCCCCCTTAACCTCCCTTCTCTGTAACTCCGAATTTGCCCCTGGCTTTCGAGGGACTGCTTTCGCCTCATGGGCAGAAGCTGGGATTTTTAGAGTTGGTCAGCTGGTGAGCTCGGGCAGGGTACGCTCCTTTTCAGATGTTCAGTCCTCTTGGAACCTGCATAGTGCTGAGTTTTGGAGGTTCCTGCAGGTCCACCATTTCATATCATCTTCTAAGAACCTCTCTGACATAACTAGGGACGTTTGAAAAACTATGCACCTCTCCCAGTTCCCCCACGCATACTATCTCACAAATCTATACGATGATTATGGAAAACTTTTTCCCACAACCTCCTACCTTCCTGGCTTCCTGGGAGAAGGAATTGTCAGGGCTACCTACGCAGATTAACTGGGTCTCCGTATTTAAGAACGCCCAGGCGAGTTCTTTATGCATCTCGACACTAGAGACCCTTTATAAACTTATATATAGGTGGTACAGGACTCCTCGTGTTCTCAATAAAATGTTCCCCTCTCTTTCGAATATGTGTTGGAGATGCAAAAAAGCCCCAGGGAGTTTTCTACATATTTGGTGGGACTGCCCTCTTATAACCCAGTGGCGCACCCAGGGGGGGTTTCCGAGTACCCAGAAACCCCCCTCCACTAAAAAAAAAAAAAATTTTTTTTTTTTTATTTTTTTTTTAAATTTAGCTGCATGAGTATTATTAATGACTGTCTAGCGTCCTCTGCAGCCTGCTGTCTTCCTGGTGGCACTTGCAAGTGCAATAAAAGTTTACTTTATTTTAATTATAGTACATATATATCTATGTGCCTACATATATACACATGTATATACATACATACATATAAACACACACACACACATGATATATATATATATATATACATGTGTATATATATGTGTACTGTATGTGTGTGTATATATATATATATATATATATGTATGCATGTTTAATATGCTATGTATATGTGTATATGGGTTCACTACGATCTCCCGGCGGCCGGCCTCCCGGCGACCAGCATACCGGCGCCGGGAGGCCGGCCACCGGCTTACCAACAGTGTGGCGAGCGCAAATGAGCCCCTTGCGGGCTCGCTGCGCTCGCCATGCTACGCGCTCCACACTATTCTATTCTCCCTCCAGGGGGGTCGTGGACCCCCACGAGGTAGAATAAGTGTCGGTATGCCGGCGGTCAGGCTCCCGGCGCCGGTATGCTGGTCGCCGGGAGCCCGACCGCCGGCA
This sequence comes from Pseudophryne corroboree, assembly GCF_028390025.1. Classification (NCBI taxonomy): domain Eukaryota; kingdom Metazoa; phylum Chordata; class Amphibia; order Anura; family Myobatrachidae; genus Pseudophryne; species Pseudophryne corroboree. Next base: position 3,580,746 of record NC_086451.1, read on the forward strand.
TACTGAAGACCACCCATGTATATGTATGTGTGTATATATATATATATATATATGTGTGTGTGTGTGTGTAGATATATGTATACTGTATATATATGTGTGTATATATATATATATATATATACACAGACACGCTAGTTTTACGGACCCAGCATATACTGGGTCACCTCAGTCCCCACCCCCGTGATTGGCTCCGCCCAGTTCTGGAAACCCCCCCATGCAAATCCTGCGTTTGCCACTGTAACCCCATTCTGGGCAGAGGTATTTAAATGCACAGAACAGATAGTGGGAGATGAGATTCCGAAAGACCCAGGTTTCTGGCTCCTTAATCACACCCCCGCAGGATCACACTCCTACAAACATTCCCTGTTAAGACACCTTAGCAACTTAGCTAAAGCGGTGGTTCCAATCCTTTGGAGATCCACCTCTCCACCCTCGATTAAATTGTGGTTCACGAGGGTTGACTACCTTTTAGACATGGAAGACCTTGTCTCCTTCTCATCCGGGAAAACAGCTAACTTTATAGCTGTTTGGTTTCCCTGGTACGACTTTAAGGACACACCGTTGTATCGGTGCTACACGATGACAAAACCCCCCTCATAATTATAAACATGCTCATATTTATACCTGTATCGATACACATAACCATATCCTGATAATGTTGTCTCTATAATATGGCTCAGACTCATAACTGGAGGGGGATACCCCTCCGTTCCCCAATTGGTCTGCCCCTACTGTGCAGACTCTCACACCTGACTCTACCCACCCTAATTTCCCCTTGCTTCTCCTCTCTCCCTCTTCTCTTCTTTGTCTCTCTTTCCCATTTTTCTATGCTGTCTTGTTAATATGCTCCTCTTTTATAAACTTCAAAGTTGTTGATAATGCAGACAAACTATTTTTCTACTGAGGGCGCTCTATGTGTAGCGCACTGTTGAATTTGTGTTTCTTGATGTTTTTGCTATCCCTCCTTTTGTTTTTGAAAAGTATTGCTGTAATGTTCTGTCTGCTGCTTTAACTAATAAAAACAGTTTACACCCAAAAAAATATATATATATAAAAAAAATATATATATAAAAAAAAAAAGATCCACGCATACATTGGCCTACACAGAAAAACATTGCTCCCCATATAAATCCTATTGTTCCCCACAAGAATTATTCACATTTATGGGGGGAACAATCCATATTCTCCCCACATAAATCCTATTGTTCCCCACAGGAAAAATAAAACAAATATTAGCCCCTACCAGTCAGCTGTCCTCCTCCTTGTCTCTTCGTGGCGGGGGTTGTTCATAGTGGAGTGCTGTGAATACTGAGCAGCGGGCGGTCGGGCAGGTGTGGATGTGGGTGGGCAGGGAAAGCTGTGTATGCAGGCAGGAACTGGAAGATGTGTATGCAGGTGGGTGGGCTGGCTGGGTGGTGAGATGCGGCGGCCGTGACCTCAGATATCACACCGCCGCGTCTTCAAGGCATAGGTCACGGTCGGAGCATGAATGATCCTCTAAGAAGAGCCCGGGCCAACAGTTCACTCTGAAGGTGCAGGAAGCTGCTCTGGCTCCGCGGCACACTGGTTGAAAAAGCCTGCATTACACTGTGAGTGACTCGAATCATTCAAACTTCCTGATGATTCCAGTCACTGTGTTGAGACAGTGAGTCAGTAGCCATCTCTAGTTTCTATGCAGCACTGGCTGCTGGCGGGCTCTATAGTCACGTGACGTCCCCTGCACATTTCTATGTATTCATACTGAATAACCAGCTGTGTGACAGATTCCCGCAGTCATTTGGGATTTTAATCATCCAATAATCACGTTTACACCTTATACACAGACCGCAGGCGCCGGAGAGAGACGGGATCGCCTTTATGGAGCGCGCTTTTACATTAATCTGTGTTGTATTGATTTGGTTATTAATGTAAAACGTAACTTTTATTATTTTCTTTAAAATATAACGGGTGTGAATTTGTTCTCAATTATCATACATATATACTCATGTGTAGAATAAATATCTTTATCAAGTTCCCCAAAATGTATTAGACATGTAGCTGTCTTTATGGTGAATACTATTATTACGTGTGATTATATTATTACATTCTAATAAAACAATGATAAATATTTCCAGGAGTCACGCGGCTTTATTGTCTTATTCATTTCTCATCAGTAAATATGATGTCATTGTCCTCAGTGCTGGTGACAAATTGTATAGCGCACACTACCACCCTCTATTTCTTACACTCCGTATGTCTACATTGGCTGGATTGCCGTGTTCTAAAGTCCTCAGAAGATTCTGGTGATACGGATGTTACCGGCGCCCGCTATCTGTGAACGCCGCGTGACGCGCTATTGTTTTACATAATGGTCACCTTTGTCTGGATTGTTAAACTCAACACCGCTAAAACAGCGTTAACGCATCGGACTGCATGACATATATGGAAGAAATGGCGTCACTGTAATGGTAAACACAACGTGTACGCTGCGATCAGTATAACTAAGATTGGGTCCTCAATAACAAATTGTTATTCACAATATATTATTCCAAAGCTTATTCAAAACCTCCTAATGAGTTTCACCAGTGCATATGTTGTGAATGTTTTTATAGGATAATGCTTACGACAGAGTTATTACAATCATCATCACAGTCATATACTAAATATAATGGTTAAATAGAATCCAATGAAAAGGCCGCTGCCACCATCTCTTTTTAAATAACCAGTGTGTCCGGGCTTGCTAAGTGAGCCTGTCTCAGAATCCTCCGAGTTGAAATGATAGAAATGTTGCCAATGCCTTCTCTCTGTGAGTTACCAGGTTTCAGCAGCGCACATTAGCAGCGCTGCACACGTATAATTAGTAGTGATGTGCACCGGACATTTTTCGGGTTTTGTGTTTTGGTTTTAGATTCTGTTCCGCGGCCGTGTTTTGGATTCGGACGCGTTTTGGCAAAACCTCCCTGAAATTTTTTTGGCGGATTCGGGTGTGTTTTGGATTCAATTTGGGGGTCATTTTGATCCCATAGTATTATTAACCTCAATAACCATAATTTCCACTCATTTCCAGTCTATTCTAAACACCTCACTCCTCACAATATTATTTATAGTCCTAAAATTTGCACCGAGGTCGCTGGATGACTAAGCTAAGCGACACAAGTGGCCGACACAAACACCTGGCCCATCTAGGAGTGGCACTGCAGTGTTCTAGCAGGAGGATGAGTGCTTCCATTCTCATGTGAAGCTGAACCACTAGCCATGAACATAGGCCAGGGCCTCAGCCGTTCCTTGCCACTCCGTGTCGTAAATGGCATATTGGCAAGTTTACGCTTCTCATCAGACACTTTTAATTTTGATTTTTGGGTCATTTTACTGAACTTTTGTGTTTTGGATTTTACATGCTCTCTACTATGACATTGGGCATTGGCCTTGGCAGACGACGTTGATGGCATTTCATCGTCTCGGCCATGACTAGTGGCAGCAGCTTCAGCACGAGGTGGAAGTGGATTTTGATCTTTCCCTATTTTACCCTCCACATTTTTGTTCTCCATTTTTCAATGTGTGGAATTATATGCCAGTATCAATAGCAATGGCCTACTACTATATATACTGCGCACAACTGAAATGCACCACAGGTATGGATGGATAGTATACTTGACGACACAGAGGTAGGTAGAGCAGTGGCCTACTGTACCGTACTGCTATATATTATATACTGGTGGTCAGCAAAATTATGCACTGTACTCCTACTATATACTACAATGCAGCACAGATATGGAGCGTTTTTCAGGCAGAGAACGTATAATACTGGTGGTCACTGGTCAGCAAAACTCTGCACTGTACTCCTCCTATATAATATACTGCTGGTCCCCAGTCCCCACAATAAAGCAGTGTGAGCACAGATATATGCAGCACACTGAGCACAGATATGGAGCGTTTTTCAGGCAGAGAACGTATAATACTGGTGGTCACTGGTCAGCAAAACTCTGCACTGTACTCCTCCTATATAATACTGCTGGTCCCCAGTCCCCACAATAAAGCAGTGTGAGCACAGATATATGCAGCACACTGAGCACAGATATGGAGCGTTTTTCAGGCAGAGAACGTATAATACTGGTGGTCACTGGTCAGCAAAACTCTGCACTGTACTCCTCCTATATAATATACTGCTGGTCCCCAGTCCCCACAATAAAGCAGTGTGAGCACAGATATATGCAGCACACTGAGCACAGATATGGAGCGTTTTTCAGGCAGAGAACGTATAATACTGGTGGTCACTGGTCAGCAAAACTCTGCACTGTACTCCTCCTATATAATACTGCTGGTCCCCAGTCCCCACAATAAAGCAGTGTGAGCACAGATATATGCAGCACACTGAGCACAGATATGGAGCGTTTTTCAGGCAGAGAACGTATAATACTGGTGGTCACTGGTCAGCAAAACTCTGCACTGTACTCCTCCTATATAATACTGGTGGTCCCCAGTCCCCACAATAAAGCAGTGTGAGCACAGATATATGCAGCACACTGAGCACAGATATGGAGTGTTTTTCAGGCAGACAACGTATAATACTGGTGGTCACTGGTCAGCAAAACTCTGCACTGTACTCCTATAATACTGCTGGTCCCCAGAATAAAGATATGCAGCCCCCTGAAACAAAGTGAGAGGACGCCAGCCACGTCCTCTCACTATCATTTCCAATGCACGAGTGAAAAATGGCGGCAACGCGCGGCTCCTTATATAGAATCCGAAACTCACGAGAATCCGACAGCGGGATGATGACGTTTGGGCGCGCTCGGGTTAACCGAGCAAGGCGGTAGGATCCGAGTCGCTCGGACCCGTGAAAAAAAAAGGTGAAGTTCGGGCAGGTTCGGTTTCCGAGGATCCGAACCCGCTCATCACTAATAATTAGTGCATGGAGCAATGTTCTTTTCACCAGACATCCCAGTTGTGCACTACATTTAGCATACTGAATTATCACTCATTCAGACCCCTTAGAAGATTTCAGCAGTGCAATGTGTTAGCAGCAATATATGTATATAATTAATGCATAAAACAAAGTCTTTTCAGCAATCATCACAGTAATATATAGATGTCACCACGCTGGATTATCACTCACAATTATACACTTTATCTTCATTGGCAAACACCATTCCGCTGCAGTGCTTCACAGTAACCAGCACAATCATATGTTAGGTTCAACGCGCTGCATTGTCACCCACAATAGTAACACATTCATGTAGATTAGCAAATCTCCTTCCGCTGCGATTCTCCGGAACATATAGAATGTACAAATACCTGAACGGCACCAATCGGGGGTCCCTCACTTACACTAATGAATCATCCACTATGTCATGTGTTCCGTGCCCATTTATAATGAACTATATCAGTGGTTTTTAGAGTGTTTATAAAAATGATAGTTACTGTCTATAGTTACCCTGTCAATGTGGGAAGATCATCACAATAAATCATTTATCCATTGAGAGAACCTTTCTAGGACACGGAATGATAATTCAGATATCGGTTATTAACGGGGGTACCCTCATTTGTGTATGGCAGCAGAAATACGTGCAGTGAGAAGTGGGATTATACCCACTGTGTTTTCTTCACTGCTACGTATGATGTCGGTCACCTATCCTCATGGGGTATTTGATGCATAGATGAAAATGAATGGAGATAGTAATGCATGTCAATCCAGAGTAACCTTAATTAGTATGAACGATAGTTAGCTTGTTACGCACATGCCCCCATCTGCTTCCCAACATCTTCATAGAGCGGATGGAGGGTGAGAGTGGGGACAGATACTAAGCCGATTGAAATAGCGACAGCGCCACTGCCGTGCCCCTGTGTCAGGTGTTAGATGGACCCTGATACTACAAGCACTGCAGGGAGGTGTGGACACTAGAGAAAAAAAGATGGAGAGCAGAGGATGGTATGTCGCCGTGCTGCTGTCAGCAGTTATCATCTGAGCACGGCTTCCTCCTACACTGAGGAACCATTATCTGCAATCATCACATTGATTTCACCCTCGCGGGCTCGCCACACTTTCCTATTCCAAATAGATTGTGTCATGGACCCAGGGGGTTATGGGAAAGGTGTGTAACTACCCTCGCGGTACAGACATGAGCGGTACGTCACCCCCCCACACAGTCACCCGCACACTCTCTGTGTATCCATCCGTCACCCCAGGTGCAGGCGTCTCAGTAACCCTGACGTAATGACACTACAGCGTGTGCTGATCTGCAGCGTGTAACACACAGTCACCCGTACACTCTCTGTATCCATCCGTCACCCCAGGTGCAGGCGTCTCAGTAACCCTGACGTAATGACGCTACAGCGTGTGCTGATCTGCAGCGTGTAACACACAGTCACCCGCACACTCTCTGTATCCATCCGTCACCCCAGGTGCAGGCGTCTCAGTAACCCTGACGTAATGACACTACAGCGTGTGCTGATCTGCAGCGTGTAACACACAGTCACCCGCACTCTCTCTGTATCCATCCGTCACCCCAGGTGCAGGCGTCTCAGTAACCCTGACGTAATGACACTACAGCGTGTGCTGATCTGCAGCGTGTAACACACAGTCACCCGCACACTCTCTGTGTATCCATCCGTCACCCCAGGTGCAGGCGTCTCAGTAACCCTGACGTAATGACACTACAGCGTGTGCTGATCTGCAGCGTGTAACACACAGTCACCCGCACACTCTCTGTGTATTCATCCGTCACCCCAGGTGCAGGCGTCTCAGTAACCCTGACGTAATGACACTACAGCGTGTGCTGATCTGCAGCGTGTAACACACAGTCACCCGCACACTCTCTGTGTATCCATCCGTCACCCCAGGTGCAGGCGTCTCAGTAACCCTGACGTAATGACACTACAGCGTGTGCTGATCTGCAGCGTGTAACACACAGTCACCCGCACACTCTCTGTATCCATCCGTCACCCCAGGTGCAGGCGTCTCAGTAACCCTGACGTAATGACACTACAGCGTGTGCTGATCTGCAGCGTGTAACACACAGTCACCCGCACACTCTCTGTGTATCCATCCGTCACCCCAGGTGCAGGCGTCTCAGTAACCCTGACGTAATGACACTACAGCGTGTGCTGATCTGCAGCGTGTAACACACAGTCACCCGCACACTCTCTGTGTATTCATCCGTCACCCCAGGTGCAGGCGTCTCAGTAACCCTGACGTAATGACACTACAGCGTGTGCTGATCTGCAGCGTGTAACACACAGTCACCCGCACACTCTCTGTGTATCCATCCGTCACCCCAGGTGCAGGCGTCTCAGTAACCCTGACGTAATGACACTACAGCGTGTGCTGATCTGCAGCGTGTAACACACAGTCACCCGCACACTCTCTGTGTATCCATCCGTCACCCCAGGTGCAGGCGTCTCAGTAACCCTGACGTAATGACACTACAGCGTGTGCTGATCTGCATCGTGTAACACACAGTCACCCGCACACTCTCTGTGTATCCATCCGTCACCCCAGGTGCAGGCGTCTCAGTAACCCTGACGTAATGACACTACAGCGTGTGCTGATCTGCAGCGTGTAACACACAGTCACCGCACACTCTCTGTATCCATCCGTCACCCCAGGTGCAGGCGTCTCAGTAACCCTGACGTAATGACACTACAGCGTGTGCTGATCTGCAGCGTGTAACACACAGTCACCGCACACTCTCTGTGTATCCATCCGTCACCCCAGGTGCAGGCGTCTCAGTAACCCTGACGTAATGACACTACAGCGTGTGCTGATCTGCAGCGTGTAACACACAGTCACCCGCACACTCTCTGTGTATCCATCCGTCACCCCAGGTGCAGGCGTCTCAGTAACCCTGACGTAATGACACTACAGCGTGTGCTGATCTGCAGCGTGTAACACACAGTCACCCGCACACTCTCTGTGTATCCATCCGTCACCCCAGGTGCAGGCGTCTCAGTAACCCTGACGTAATGACACTACAGCGTGTGCTGATCTGCAGCGTGTAACACACAGTCACCCGCACACTCTCTGTGTATCCATCCGTCACCCCAGGTGCAGGCGTCTCAGTAACCCTGACGTAATGACACTACAGCGTGTGCTGATCTGCAGCGTGTAACACACAGTCACCCGCACACTCTCTGTGTATTCATCCGTCACCCCAGGTGCAGGCGTCTCAGTAACCCTGACGTAATGACACTACAGCGTGTGCTGATCTGCAGCGTGTAACACACAGTCACCCGCACACTCTCTGTATCCATCCGTCACCCCAGGTGCAGGCGTCTCAGTAACCCTGACGTAATGACACTACAGCGTGTGCTGATCTGCAGCGTGTAACACACAGTCACCCGCACACTCTCTGTGTATCCATCCGTCACCCCAGGTGCAGGCGTCTCAGTAACCCTGACGTAATGACACTACAGCGTGTGCTGATCTGCAGCGTGTAACACACAGTCACCCGCACACTCTCTGTATCCATCCGTCACCCCAGGTGCAGGCGTCTCAGTAACCCTGACGTAATGACACTACAGCGTGTGCTGATCTGCAGCGTGTAACACACAGTCACCCGCACACTCTCTGTGTATCCATCCGTCACCCCAGGTGCAGGCGTCTCAGTAACCCTGACGTAATGACACTACAGCGTGTGCTGATCTGCAGCGTGTAACACACAGTCACCCGCACACTCTCTCTGTATCCATCCGTCACCCCAGGTGCAGGCGTCTCAGTAACCCTGACGTAATGACACTACAGCGTGTGCTGATCTGCAGCGTGTAACACACAGTCACCGCACACTCTCTGTATCCATCCGTCACCCCAGGTGCAGGCGTCTCAGTAACCCTGACGTAATGACACTACAGCGTGTGCTGATCTGCATCGTGTAACACACAGTCACCCGCACACTCTCTGTGTATCCATCCGTCACCCCAGGTGCAGGCGTCTCAGTAACCCTGACGTAATGACACTACAGCGTGTGCTGATCTGCATCGTGTAACACACAGTCACCCGCACACTCTCTGTGTATCCATCCGTCACCCCAGGTGCAGGCGTCTCAGTAACCCTGACGTAATGACACTACAGCGTGTGCTGATCTGCAGCGTGTAACACACAGTCACCCGCACACTCTCTGTGTATCCATCCGTCACCCCAGGTGCAGGCGTCTCAGTAACCCTGACGTAATGACACTACAGCGTGTGCTGATCTGCAGCGTGTAACACACAGTCACCCGCACACTCTCTGTGTATCCATCCGTCACCCCAGGTGCAGGCGTCTCAGTAACCCTGACGTAATGACACTACAGCGTGTGCTGATCTGCAGCGTGTAACACACAGTCACCCGCACACTCTCTGTGTATCCATCCGTCACCCCAGGTGCAGGCGTCTCAGTAACCCTGACGTAATGACACTACAGCGTGTGCTGATCTGCAGCGTGTAACACACAGTCACCCGCACACTCTCTGTATCCATCCGTCACCCCAGGTGCAGGCGTCTCAGTAACCCTGACGTAATGACACTACAGCGTGTGCTGATCTGCAGCGTGTAACACACAGTCACCCGCACACTCTCTGTGTATTCATCCGTCACCCCAGGTGCAGGCGTCTCAGTAACCCTGACGTAATGACACTACAGCGTGTGCTGATCTGCAGCGTGTAACACACAGTCACCCGCACACTCTCTGTATCCATCCGTCACCCCAGGTGCAGGCGTCTCAGTAACCCTGACGTAATGACACTACAGCGTGTGCTGATCTGCAGCGTGTAACACACAGTCACCCGCACACTCTCTGTGTATCCATCCGTCACCCCAGGTGCAGGCGTCTCAGTAACCCTGACGTAATGACACTACAGCGTGTGCTGATCTGCAGCGTGTAACACACAGTCACCGCACACTCTCTGTATCCATCCGTCACCCCAGGTGCAGGCGTCTCAGTAACCCTGACGTAATGACACTACAGCGTGTGCTGATCTGCAGCGTGTAACACACAGTCACCCGCACACTCTCTGTGTATCCATCCGTCACCCCAGGTGCAGGCGTCTCAGTAACCCTGACGTAATGACACTACAGCGTGTGCTGATCTGCATCGTGTAACACACAGTCACCCGCACACTCTCTGTGTATCCATCCGTCACCCCAGGTGCAGGCGTCTCAGTAACCCTGACGTAATGACACTACAGCGTGTGCTGATCTGCAGCGTGTAACACACAGTCACCGCACACTCTCTGTGTATCCATCCGTCACCCCAGGTGCAGGCGTCTCAGTAACCCTGACGTAATGACACTACAGCGTGTGCTGATCTGCATCGTGTAACACACAGTCACCCGCACACTCTCTGTGTATCCATCCGTCACCCCAGGTGCAGGCGTCTCAGTAACCCTGACGTAATGACACTACAGCGTGTGCTGATCTGCAGCGTGTAACACACAGTCACCCGCACACTCTCTGTGTATCCATCCGTCACCCCAGGTGCAGGCGTCTCAGTAACCCTGACGTAATGACACTACAGCGTATAACACACAGTCACCCGCACACTCTCTGTGTATCCATCCGTCACCCCAGGGGCAGGCGTCTCAGTAACCCTGACGTAATGACACTACAGCGTGTGCTGATCTGCAGCGTGTAACACACAGTCACCCGCACACTCTCTGTATCCATCCGTCACCCCAGGTGCAGGCGTCTCAGTAACCCTGACGTAATGACACTACAGCGTGTGCTGATCTGCAGCGTGTAACACACAGTCACCGCACACTCTCTGTATCCATCCGTCACCCCAGGTGCAGGCGTCTCAGTAACCCTGACGTAATGACACTACAGCGTGTGCTGATCTGCAGCGTGTAACACACAGTCACCCGCACACTCTCTGTGTATCCATCCGTCACCCCAGGTGCAGGCGTCTCAGTAACCCTGACGTAATGACACTACAGCGTGTGCTGATCTGCAGCGTGTAACACACAGTCACCCGCACACTCTCTGTGTATCCATCCGTCACCCCAGGTGCAGGCGTCTCAGTAACCCTGACGTAATGACACTACAGCGTGTGCTGATCTGCAGCGTGTAACACACAGTCACCCGCACACTCTCTGTATCCATCCGTCACCCCAGGTGCAGGCGTCTCAGTAACCCTGACGTAATGACACTACAGCGTGTGCTGATCTGCAGCGTGTAACACACAGTCACCCGCACACTCTCTGTGTATCCATCCGTCACCCCAGGTGCAGGCGTCTCAGTAACCCTGACGTAATGACATCACAGCGTGTGCTGATCTGCAGCGTGTAACACACAGTCACCCGCACACTCTCTGTATCCATCCGTCACCCCAGGTGCAGGCGTCTCAGTAACCCTGACGTAATGACACTACAGCGTGTGCTGATCTGCAGCGTGTAACACACAGTCACCCGCACACTCTCTGTGTATCCATCCGTCACCCCAGGTGCAGGCGTCTCAGTAACCCTGACGTAATGACACTACAGCGTGTGCTGATCTGCAGCGTGTAACACACAGTCACCCGCACACTCTCTGTATCCATCCGTCACCCCAGGTGCAGGCGTCTCAGTAACCCTGACGTAATGACACTACAGCGTGTGCTGATCTGCATCGTGTAACACACAGTCACCCGCACACTCTCTGTGTATCCATCCGTCACCCCAGGTGCAGGCGTCTCAGTAACCCTGACGTAATGACACTACAGCGTGTGCTGATCTGCAGCGTGTAACACACAGTCACCCGCACACTCTCTGTATCCATCCGTCACCCCAGGTGCAGGCGTCTCAGTAACCCTGACGTAATGACACTACAGCGTGTGCTGATCTGCAGCGTGTAACACACAGTCACCCGCACACTCTCTGTATCCATCCGTCACCCCAGGTGCAGGCGTCTCAGTAACCCTGACGTAATGACACTACAGCGTGTGCTGATCTGCAGCGTGTAACACACAGTCACCCGCACACTCTCTGTGTATCCATCCGTCACCCCAGGTGCAGGCGTCTCAGTAACCCTGACGTAATGACACTACAGCGTGTGCTGATCTGCAGCGTGTAACACACAGTCACCCGCACACTCTCTGTATCCATCCGTCACCCCAGGTGCAGGCGTCTCAGTAACCCTGACGTAATAACACTACAGCGTGTGCTGATCTGCAGCGTGTAACACACAGTCACCCGCACACTCTCTGTGTATCCATCCGTCACCCCAGGTGCAGGCGTCTCAGTAACCCTGACGTAATGACACTACAGCGTGTGCTGATCTGCAGCGTGTAACACACAGTCACCCGCACACTCTCTGTGTATCCATCCGTCACCCCAGGTGCAGACGTCTCAGTAACCCTGACGTAATAACACTACAGCGTGTGCTGATCTGCAGCGTGTAACACACAGTCACCCGCACACTCTCTGTATCCATCCGTCACCCCAGGTGCAGGCGTCTCAGTAACCCTGACGTAATGACACTACAGCGTGTGCTGATCTGCATCGTGTAACACACAGTCACCTGCACACTCTCTGTGTATCCATCCGTCACCCCAGGTGCAGACGTCTCAGTAACCCTGACGTAATGACACTACAGCGTGTGCTGATCTGCATCGTGTAACACACAGTCACCCGCACACTCTCTGTATCCATCCGTCACCCCAGGTGCAGGCGTCTCAGTAACCCTGACGTAATGACACTACAGCGTGTGCTGATCTGCAGCGTGTAACACACAGTCACCCGCACACTCTCTGTGTATCCATCCGTCACCCCAGGTGCAGGCGTCTCAGTAACCCTGACGTAATGACACTACAGCGTGTGCTGATCTGCAGCGTGTAACACACAGTCACCCGCACACTCTCTGTGTATCCATCCGTCACCCCAGGTGCAGGCGTCTCAGTAACCCTGACGTAATGACACTACAGCGTGTGCTGATCTGCAGCGTGTAACACACAGTCACCCGCACACTCTCTGTGTATCCATCCGTCACCCCAGGTGCAGGCGTCTCAGTAACCCTGACGTAATGACACTACAGCGTGTGCTGATCTGCATCGTGTAACACACAGTCACCCGCACACTCTCTGTGTATCCATCCGTCACCCCAGGTGCAGGCGTCTCAGTAACCCTGACGTAATGACACTACAGCGTGTGCTGATCTGCAGCGTGTAACACACAGTCACCCGCACACTCTCTGTGTATCCATCCGTCACCCCAGGTGCAGGCGTCTCAGTAACCCTGACGTAATGACACTACAGCGTGTGCTGATCTGCAGCGTGTAACACACAGTCACCCGCACACTCTCTGTGTATCCATCCGTCACCCCAGGTGCAGGCGTCTCAGTAACCCTGACGTAATGACACTACAGCGTGTGCTGATCTGCATCGTGTAACACACAGTCACCCGCACACTCTCTGTATCCATCCGTCACCCCAGGTGCAGGCGTCTCAGTAACCCTGACGTAATGACACTACAGCGTGTGCTGATCTGCATCGTGTAACACACAGTCACCCGCACACTCTCTGTGTATCCATCCGTCACCCCAGGTGCAGGCGTCTCAGTAACCCTGACGTAATGACACTACAGCGTGTGCTGATCTGCATCGTGTAACACACAGTCACCCGCACACTCTCTGTGTATCCATCCGTCACCCCAGGTGCAGGCGTCTCAGTAACCCTGACGTAATGACACTACAGCGTGTGCTGATCTGCAGCGTGTAACACACAGTCACCCGCACACTCTCTGTGTATCCATCCGTCACCCCAGGTGCAGGCGTCTCAGTAACCCTGACGTAATGACACTACAGCGTGTGCTGATCTGCATCGTGTAACACACAGTCACCCGCACACTCTCTGTGTATCCATCCGTCACCCCAGGTGCAGGCGTCTCAGTAACCCTGACGCAATGACACTACAGCGTGTGCTGATCTGCAGCGTGTAACACACAGTCACCCGCACACTCTCTGTGTATCCATCCGTCACCCCAGGTGCAGGCGTCTCAGTAACCCTGACGTAATGACACTACAGCGTGTGCTGATCTGCAGCGTGTAACACACAGTCACCGCACACTCTCTGTGTATCCATCCGTCACCCCAGGTGCAGGCGTCTCAGTAACCCTGACGTAATGACACTACAGCGTGTGCTGATCTGCAGCGTGTAACACACAGTCACCCGCACACTCTCTGTATCCATCCGTCACCCCAGGTGCAGGCGTCTCAGTAACCCTGACGTAATGACACTACAGCGTGTGCTGATCTGCAGCGTGTAACACACAGTCACCCGCACACTCTCTGTGTATCCATCCGTCACCCCAGGTGCAGGCGTCTCAGTAACCCTGACGTAATGACACTACAGCGTGTGCTGATCTGCAGCGTGTAACACACAGTCACCCGCACACTCTCTGTGTATCCATCCGTCACCCCAGGTGCAGGCGTCTCAGTAACCCTGACGTAATGACACTACAGCGTGTGCTGATCTGCAGCGTGTAACACACAGTCACCGCACACTCTCTGTATCCATCCGTCACCCCAGGTGCAGGCGTCTCAGTAACCCTGACGTAATGACACTACAGCGTGTGCTGATCTGCAGCGTGTAACACACAGTCACCCGCACACTCTCTGTATCCATCCGTCACCCCAGGTGCAGGCGTCTCAGTAACCCTGACGTAATGACACTACAGCGTGTGCTGATCTGCAGCGTGTAACACACAGTCACCCGCACACTCTCTGTATCCATCCGTCACCCCAGGTGCAGGCGTCTCAGTAACCCTGACGTAATGACACTACAGCGTGTGCTGATCTGCAGCGTGTAACACACAGTCACCCGCACACTCTCTGTGTATCCATCCGTCACCCCAGGTGCAGGCGTCTCAGTAACCCTGACGTAATGACACTACAGCGTGTGCTGATCTGCAGCGTGTAACACACAGTCACCCGCACACTCTCTGTGTATCCATCCGTCACCCCAGGTGCAGGCGTCTCAGTAACCCTGACGTAATGACACTACAGCGTGTGCTGATCTGCAGCGTGTAACACACAGTCACCCGCACACTCTCTGTGTATCCATCCGTCACCCCAGGTGCAGGCGTCTCAGTAACCCTGACGTAATGACACTACAGCGTGTGCTGATCTGCAGCGTGTAACACACAGTCACCCGCACACTCTCTGTGTATCCATCCGTCACCCCAGGTGCAGGCGTCTCAGTAACCCTGACGTAATGACACTACAGCGTGTGCTGATCTGCAGCGTGTAACACACAGTCACCGCACACTCTCTGTGTATCCATCCGTCACCCCAGGTGCAGGCGTCTCAGTAACCCTGAC